>NW_017534486.1:11232-13011 GCF_001853355.1 Bactrocera latifrons
TCTCGAAAACTAGTACCTAGATGACATAAATCAATACGCTGACCTGACTTCGGACGCAACTTACTACAGACATGCACTGACCGTCATTCATAGTGGAGCTATTAACACCTTCACGACACCCTCTCAGTGAATGGCGTGTTTGGAGACCAGGAGCTCGAGTTGCCGCGAAAAACGRGAGTGCTAGGGTCAGTTTCACTCTGGATACTGTAGCAGGTTTAAACTCCTACTTATCTATAATAAACCCTAACATTTTAACACCCCGCATGACACTGGCCAACTCTTTGCATACTCTTCTAAACCGACAMAGCTGACATCCCTCTCCCTATGGTCCGACCCGTCCGAAACAGCACGTTTCCTGGGCCTACCGTTGAATGACGTAGATGACGTAGATGACACTTATCTAATCCCTACCTTMCTAAYGGGGATTAGGTACCTGTTGCAACAACAACAACRATTGTACTGTTTCGAATTACAGATAAGTTTCCTCATAATCTCAACAAAGTACATGACGATCTTCATAACCTACAAAATCGCTCATCTATTTCCCATGAACGATGTGTCTATTGATTGTCGCCGTGCTGTTACGATCAGTTGTTTCCGTCGAATCCACTATTTCAATTTTCAATCTTAAGAGTAGGTGTCCTGTGATGACCATTACACTACTACTAAGTGCCCTTTGGTCTACAAGCAGAAGCTTTTAGTCTGCCACCCATCAAAACTACCGCAAAAAAAATTTATGATATGTACTGTGTTGCAAGGCTTAAAGTGTTCTTCTAAGGTACATTGCTTCAAACAGTGTTTGAAAGAGCTATTCTAAGGCAGCTTAGAGGAAAGCGTGCCAACTCATCAGATAAGAAGGCACTTAGGTTCTTTCTTTAGAAAATGCTTGAATAACCGTTAGCTCGGAAAGTATTCAGTATGGTACAATCTGGTTGCTCTACATTTGAAGGATGAAAAGATACCTTCACCGGATGTCTTCAAGGGCGCAGCTACTTCGAAATACGAACTTTCGCTCGAAAACAATATTAGAAGTTACAGAGCCAATCCAAACGAAGTGGTGCGCAGTATTTTTCTCTCAAATTGATTGATTGAAGAAAAAAAATAAAAACTAGAATCAGTCTCTCTTCTGTGTTTAGAAGAATACAGCTTGCTAACTAAATTTCAATTTTTAAATTTCTGTATTTCCACTGCGTAATCATATGAGAACTTCGGAGTTAGTTCATTTGTTTGAATGTAATCTTCATTAGAGTATAAGTCAGTATTTTCTGGATTAATTTACATTAGGGTGATTACTAATCTGGGAAGAAAACATTTACATTCCACTTGTAAAACATATATGAATATCTGTGATCTCACAAAGCCCAAAACGTATTGTATTTATGCGGGTAACGTGAAATATATTCCGTCTTCTAGGATTAATAAATAAAATTTTAACTTTACCTCCACTCACTTGTATATATACATATAATAAGATTTCACAATTTATCTCTCAACTCTCTGCAGATGAATGACACATTCCAACAGCCAGGAAGATGGCATGACTTCATACTGACACCTGAACATCGTCCCGCATCGGAGCCACTTACACACATCATGTCATATACCATAAAGAATCTACATCCTGGCGCTTACTACGAAGCGATAGTGCAGGCGAAAAATAGCTACGGTTGGAATGAGGTAAGCACAATACACATACAAACACGCTATATGCGTCCATTATAAGGATACATATGCATGGAGAGTAAATATATAACTGTATATGCACTAAAGAGTGAAGTA
>NW_017534486.1:13221-17527 GCF_001853355.1 Bactrocera latifrons
CGACTTGCGCCAGCATGCGCAACGCCTTCGACTCGCAGCGCAACAAATCTCAGTTGTCATGCCGCAAAGCRTAGCATATATGGCGAGGGTCTTTTCCAAACGCTCTGTGTGGAGATCTTATTCGCGGCACACTTCACTTCACTACTTTTCTTATAGAGCAGCGATTAATTATTTCAGTCTTACTCACGCGTGGTCCATTTACTTCATTACTCTTTTTTCGTTTGTGATTGCAGGTCAGCGATATCTTTCAATTTATCGTCGCCAGCAATACTATGGACATACCGCCGGAGGACGCTGAAGTGGTGGCCAGCTCCAAGTCGCGCAGTAATTCCGCCGCCACCGGCAGCACGCAATTGCCAATGCTCGCGTATAGCCGAACCATGGCATGGTGTGCGCTCTTCGCCATCGCGGCGAGTTGCCTGCTGCAGCGCAGACATCWGCGACAAATTTGCCTCAACGTGGGATAAGCGAGCGAAACGAACACGCGCCCGCCTCTTAATGGGAATGTGTGCAGCTTYGTGGGCGGCAAATTAATTTAACGTAAGAAATGTAATTCGATGCTTTTGTTGATTATTTATTTTCAATTTAAGTGATAAGCAAAGGGTCTAGTAAAAAAAACAAAAACAAAAAGTTGAAGCAGAAAGATACCAATAACGTGGAAAATGTAGATTAAGATAAAGTAAGGAAACAAATTTATTGCGATAAGCAGAAAAACCGCAAATGATTGAAAGTATCAGCAAAAAAAAGATATCAAATTTAAAACCGCAATTACGTTATAGTTGCGAGTCAAAAGCTCTTTAATTAAYTTGTTCAATGGTTATTTTTGCGAGACGAGAGGTAACAAACAGCAGGAGCTAATGTGAAATTTAAGTCAAAAGGTTCATTAATACTAAGCAACTACTATCGGCTTACGGTTTTCATTATTTAATTAACAAAGTATATTTAAATGTAAAATACTTTCAGTGTATATGAGATTGATGAGGCTTTTCAGACTACAGATTCTTTGCGTCAATCAGCAACTAATGCAACWCTGTATAGAATTTGCTAATTGACTTAATTGGGCATGCTGTCTGAAACGTATAAATATCACAAGTATACTTTTTATATTGGAGGTCACCACGAAGCTGGAATACCACATATATGATTATTTATTCTGTTTCTCGCAGAAGATGWCAGTATAACAAGATTTGGTATTTAAAAATATATTTAAATATAACTTTCTTTCTGAAGAGTCAGTAAAATTAGTTTTGAGATAGCTGCCTCCGAAAAATAAACAACAAGTCTGATGATTGAAACGTTTGATGCCACTTATAGTGAGRATAGACGTTGCTTGACTATCTTTGAGTGCACAACGCTAGTATTGCCCTGCTACTGTCGGTGTAAGTGCTCACTTCCCTGAAAAGGGTGCACTTCGTAACACTACCTCTACCACCAACTTTATAGCAGCCAATTCTGCCTAAAAAACACTACGAACGTCAAGTTCGCTAAAGGTAAGAATGACGTAGAGCTCCTGACAGAAAGCTCGCTGCCAGCAATGGCTACCGGTGCTATATGTAAAATGGTCAATTATTTCAGTTGTCCGCAGGTCACAAGATAAACCGGACTATAGTCGCTCTTTGAACAAGTTCAAGCTTCACCACGAGTGCAGCCATTTCGAGCGCCTTTCACAAGATAAATTAACCATTAAACAGCAATTACTTGACTACGGTTTCGTAGAGTCAATACCCGACCTTTGGTGAGAGTTCCCACCCTTTCTTTTTGGCGCCTCTACAGCAGTATAAGCAATCGTTGCTTTCTCTACTCTCTCGCTTTAAATTGGTCTCTTTCTATCAAGAATAAGTTCAAGGTATTTCATTTTCCAATTGGTTGAAGACGTGACCTTACGAAAAAGGGGAGAGCTACGTCTGAGCTACTTATTTCTCCTAGTAATTTGAGTTTCACTTGGGTTGACGACTAAGCCGCTTCTATTCGCCAAGTTGGGTATCACACTGACGTACCCTTCGGTTAGCTCTTGGATGATATTGACATATTTCACTTTAAACACGAGAACATTCACCAAGATTCAAAGCATTAGGGAAAGTACCCCGCTCATTGAGATGCCCCAGTTAAGCTTCAGGTATGTCTTTCCGCTACCCCACTTCGCTACGGCCGTTCTGTCGCAATCAAGACTATATATGAATTGCTGGAGAATTTAACCACAAGTCTCTGGTCGTATATTGTTGAAAACCCGATGTTGATTTCGAGAACAGTGACTATAGAAAATTCCTCGTGGATAAGAGCTCTCTCTGACCATGATAGTACAACAGGCAAAGCAGTGTTGCATGACGTTCTGTTCATATAGCCATATTGGACACTAAAAAGTTTACTTCTTGGTATTCTTCAGCGTTATTTACGAAATCTGGATAACTATCTTCAGATGTGTCCATCTGGATTCTGAAGCTTTTACGCTCCATAATTTTTAAAGAACTTCAGGATTATAGCTTGAAATCAGCTATATTCTAGCTACAGACCTATTTCTAGCCAAAGTTCAAGGCTTATGCATTGAAACAACTTTTACAGAAGCATAAAATCTACAAATTTTCTTTAATTTTTCAGCATTAAAAGTTGTAAAGAAATTAAATATGTTGTTTCACAATACCTGGCTCAATTTGCAAATTTAAGCCATACGCCGATCAGTATATATAGTGTTTAATTTTTTACATAACTAATTTATTTTTTTATCACATACGATAACAAAGCATTTCAGGCAATTATTTAATTTAGTCAATTACCAATTGTGTACACTAAACGACATGACATAATAAAAATGCTAATTGACTTAATTAAACGGCGATCTGAAAGGCCTGAAAGTATGCCACAAAAATTGTAAATATAGCGTGTTAATTTAAGTAATGAAAAAAGATTAGATAGTAGAAACTTGTAAATAAAATAAATTTTAAAATAAAACATATTCCATAAAGCTAAGGTCACTGAGATTATTCCAAATAGAATTGGGAGTTTCAATTTCCGCACACATGCACACGACTTTTTACGATTCAAAGAACACCACTTACATATACATATATAGAAATAGAAACATTAGTAAAATAAAATCGAAAAACTCGACGCACACGCAACCAAACACACATATAGGATGGCTTGTGCCTGCGTGTGAGTGGAGTTGGATAAAAAGCGTACCACCAGCAAACAGAGTTTTATTGATAAAAGTAGCAAAAAGGCGACTTTTCCGCTTGTAGACGCAAATTTAATGAACTTCTTTGAAATAGTTTTTACTCAACAAGCTCGTAATGTATTTGAATAAACACTGTAAATAGCATTTTAAGTCACCGTAAATAAAAGCAAAACAAAAACCAAAAATAAAAAATAATTTTTTAACAAAAACTAAAAAAAATTAAATGGAAATAATAAATATTATATTTATTTATGTATGTAGTAACGGCGATGGCGGCACATTTGGAGCCATTCAAAGCTCATAATTATTAATGTATTATTGTATATTGCGGCTAGTTTGTAAGTAATTAACACACACGCATACATATATGCAAAAGAAACGGTAAATATGTAATTATAAGCAAACACCAGCAACTTTACAACAACAAAAAGCAAAAACAGAACTTCAGAAAAGCGCAAAAAGTAGCGATTTTCTGTGAATTTCGACACATACTTATAGACAAAAAAATCACAAAACGAACAACAAAAAAGTTGAGCGCAAAACAAAGTCGCTTTATCAAATGAAATCAGAATATGGCAACTGTGGTGTGTGTTTTTGCTTAGGGCCATGGCAATGCATAGGCCAAACGGACTAAATTAATGCGTGAAAATAGAAAAAATCATTTCACTTTGATTAAAATGCACTTTAGAAATTTTGCAAAAACAACAACACGACATTATAAATAGATAAAATTGTAATAAAMGCAGCTTAGAATAATGAATGTGAAAATAGATAAAGCAAAGAAACCAAAGATGAAAAAATCATAAAAAATACATAATTAAACATAGACAAATTTGTATAAAAAATTAATCATAAATGTAAGCACACGCGTGGGAAAAAGTAATTTCACGTAATTAGTGCCGAATTGAACAAAAGCTAAAGCAGCAATTAGTTGACGTAAATATTTCATTAAAAAGAAGTCATCAATAATGAAAATGCATGGCAAATAATTTATATTAGCTAATTTTCTTTTATTTATAATTTTTTTGAGACTGTATAAATAAATAAATACAATAATTACTCGCTAGCCTATGCTTTTGTGTAATTTTGAAATTTTGAAAATGGAAAATTTTTTAACAATTATTTTTTTATATA
>NW_017534486.1:19191-41354 GCF_001853355.1 Bactrocera latifrons
GAAAACATAGAATTTAATGAAGCAAAGTAAAACAAAAATTATTTTAATTATAATCTGCTCTTTGTTTTCGTATTTTGCCATTTATTTCATTCAGCACTGACTTAACTTACACTACAACAAAACCAAACAAACTGTAAATAAAATTTATTTAAATTATCAACATTAATTTTGACGTGAAATAGACGCGTATACATTTTTAAAAACACACACACATGCACACTCCCCCTTTATACACACTGAGACCCCACCCGAAAAAAGCCGAGTAATAACACACACGCGGTGAAATATAATTACACTAACATTTGCATAATTATGTGGCGCGTAATTACTGTATTTTATAAGTAAATAAAAAAATGCAACATTATATACAATATAAAGTTATGTATATAAATGCGCATTTGCAGCAACAAAACAAATGAACCAAAGTTGTTGTCTTAGCTATATTGTATTGTAACGCATACACGCAAACATACAGAAATGATTGATTAAATGTAATGAAAACAGATTTAATTAATTACTTAATAAGAACAAAACGAAGTGAGTCAAGTAATTACATTTAAATATTAAAATTATTGTGTTATTATTATAATTAATACTATTATGGCATAAATATGTATGTGTATGTGTAAGTAAGCATGATTACGGATAAAAACCTTAAGCTATATACTATATACGGTATATGTATATATATATAAATATATATGTATGTATAAATGATGAATAAATACATGAATAAAAGAACACATTAGATGTAAATGAAACGTGGCTTCTWTCTTGTTTGTTGTTTGCAGATCCTTCCGGTAATTATGTAATCATTCAGTTAATGGATTAATAGCTGGTGAAGTTAGTGAARTTAAAAGCTTTTGCTGCGCACAGCGTTCACCAGACGATTACATTATGATCTAATAGCAGAATTTCGAATTCACAAGTGACAAAGAAGGTGCTTTGTTTGAACATAGAACTTTTATTTCATATAAAGGGTGATCCATTTCGATGATCTTTACTTTTTTAAAGAAAAAACACGGAAATTTCTAATTTAATGAGGAATATTTATCATCATTCGAAAGAACATTCTGCCGCTTTTATTTTTTACAGATTATCCTGTTCAAGTGTTGGCCGCGTCTACGTTTCAAATGGTCTATCCGTTGAGTTCCATTTTCAATGACTCGTTCAAGCATTTCTTGCACAATCTGTATTTTGTACGCTTTCAATTTAATAACTCTACGCCAAGCATTGTTTTTACCACGACACGCATCAGCCGTCTTCGGCGATGGGTTTTCCTGATTTCTTGAAGGACGTCTGGCAGCAAGTACGGTGTTAATCCATGCTTTTGTATTTTAAAACATATATAACATGAAAAAATATCAAACTTTACGATCCCGAAATATAAAAGACAACATACGTATCTAACTGAGAATTTCATATAATGGAACAACTCTTCGGATCTATGAAACGAGATACATATATTTTCAAGTGTTGGGAGCGAGATTTGATTCTTACTATTTGATAATAAGGAAACCAATAGAAAACTCTAAGGTGGAGGTACCTTTCGTTATAATAATCAAGAGCTCATATTTGGAGACMTTTACTTAGAGATGTCTCTGAACTAACTTTCCGAACCTCCAAACGAAAAAATAATCGTTTTTTTTTCAGTTCACCGTAATACATGTACAAAGAGCTTTTGCTGAAAATCTGACTGTATACTATATGTCTTCATGGGTGAAGTTATTTATCAAGTACAGTAGACTAGAGTTTCATTTTCTCACCTAGCCAATCGGAGTTCATGAGGTATAATTACCACGTAAATATATTTTGATCTTTAGCGAAGAAGGCCAGCCTTCATCTGGTCAGAATTTTTCGATGTTAAAATTTTTTAATTCCATTACAACTTTTAATTACATTACAAAATGTATTTGTCTAGTTCCAGGATTAGTTTCAATATTTTTTAATCTATTAGATATTCTTGTGCGCCATTTTTTTTAATAATTTGATCATTTGAAATTCATATCATTAAAGAATTTCGGTATTATACTAAACGTTTGATAATCATGACTTTCAATTCCTTTCATACTGAATGCATCAGAAAGCTAACCCAACAAACCTACTTGGAAACATAAATATCTCCCTTCCGCTATGTTTTTTGCTCTTTTTTCAATGCTTTATAAAAAGTGTTACAGTGATCGGATTTGGTTCAAACACTATTCGTCGATTGCTTGCTTCTACAGCTCAGCGCATAGTGGATGATTCCCTTCCGATCCCACTAAGCACACAGCAAAACCTTACCGGCCTTCAATCCCGACATGGCTACTGTTTGGGACGATTCATCGGCCTTCGATCACCACCTCTTTCACTTGATATTGTCGTATGTGATCCATTTATTGTCGCCAATCACCATCCACATCAAAAATGTGTATTCATCCTTCTGCAGACGGTTTAAAATGGTTTGGTGACTAACTTCCATCTTCTGGGCGATGTCACGGGATGCCAAATGTCGGTCTAACTCGATGTTTTCCATAATTTGATCTGCATTCGTCGTCACAGGTCTTCCGCCAGCTGGCATATCCGTGGTGTCGTTTTCACTAGCTCTGAATCGTCGAAACCGTTTCTCCGAACAATATGGTACGCCGACCAGACTTCGGATGCAATTATTTTCAGACATGCACTGACAGCCATTCACTGTGGAGCCATTAACCCCGCATGGCCTTAACCACTTCTTTGTAAGCCCAGCTAACCCTACACATCTGACACCCCTCTCCCTATGCTCCGACCCCGTCGAAACAGCACGTTCCTACCAATAGATGACCTTGATGACAACTTGTCTCAACATTATCACCCAAACGGAGATTTCGGATAATTTGGTATTGTTCCAAGTCAAAATTTTGTTGTTTTCTTCTCTCTTCTTCTCAGTTGATATTGTCGGAACTGCTTTATGGTTAAAAGACATTTCAGAAAAAAAAAAGAAATCGTCAGATCAATCGGTCTGACTAGAGGAATACTCAGTATAACGTTCATCCGTTTAGTATACATGGTTGGTCACCATATAAGCATTGCTATTATACTTATACTTTAAACAAGGGGTATTCCGTTTCGRACGAAGTCGAAAATATAGATACTATATAAAGTAATTGATCAAAATGTTGAGCTTAGTTGATTCTGCAATGCCTTCTATATGTGCGGGAGCTAGTTTATCAGTTTCAGTGATAACGATCTGAAAYTTTGCACATACTTTTTTCTTCCCAAGAAACTGAGAATAATTAAATATTTTTTATTTGAGAATATATCTTCAAGAAATTTGGAATAAGTAATTGTCCAAGGCACATTGGATTTGCTCTGTGTAGTGTGTTAGTGTGAAGCTAATACATCTAAAATCTGCTCAGTTCGACTTCCTTCCTTGAAAGGTTTYCCTCATATCATTATGGCACAGAAAAAACGCAGAAAATAAGACTGTTGAGTAAATACAATAGCAGAGTGAGATCGATAGATTTTTGCTTAGTAAACTGTCCACTATTTTACTCAAAATTTCTGTTTACCTCAGAGCAACTCTTATTTATTCTTTCGAAATTTCAAAAGTATATAAGTTTTAATGACTATATTTCAAGGTTTATACATTCTGTAGTTTTTAGACAATTTCGCACTATTTTTCGATTTAATCAATTTCTGTCCTCCCTTTTTCTATAAAAAGAATTTTTCATTTCGTTTGAGTTTTTCGAACGTTTAGCTTGTTAGAATATGTAGACGCGATAAGACTCAACCAACCTGTTGACGAACAACAAGAAGCAGAAAATTATCTGTTATGCTCATTTGTATGCACATCGATTCAAAATTAAAACAAAACTGTTAATTTTTCACCGCGAAAACATATCAAGGCTTTATTTTGGGAACATTAACAAAGTTCAAACAAACACTGGGCAAAACGTTTCACCATACTTCACGGCAGCGGCCTAAGTCATCTGGCAGAAAMCCAGGACGGCAAGGGAAATCTATCATAGCCACCTCCATTAGCGGCACTGTACTGCCCTGCTTCGTTGCACCCTCATATTTTTGGCGTAGTGCSGCCTCATCCAGCTCGAAGCACTGACCTGCCGAACCGGCAACCTTCGCTGCATTCGGACAYTCAATGAATTTCACACAGTATTTAGTACAAGGTCTGGGCGCCACTGTTATGCCCTTCAATTTCGCGATACACTTATAGCGTACCATGCAGCTGGCATCGATGTTTGGTATGTTGTTGTTGATAATGATGGGTCGATAAGTTGGTGTGCTAGTTGCCTCAGTATTAGCTATTGTTGTTGCCGTTGYAGTTGCCGGTGTTGTAGTACGGACATTGATGCGTAGTGCCAGTGCGGGCTTATTTGCGACAAGCACACAGAGTAAAATAGCCAAGGCCAAGTGCAAGAGYGATAAACCACGCATGTTGTTTGTTTTTTGAGGTAGAAGTTGTTGTTGTTGATATGTTAGAATAAAATAATAGATTTCAGTTCTGCAAGAACTACGTTAGCTCACTAATCTCGCTGATATTCCRTTTGCTACTGAAATCGTGAAGGCGACAAAAAGCTTCAGCTGCTGTAAGCTCAAGCKGTACTCGAAGCTCAGCGCGATAACCCTTGACCATTAGTTTGCGACGAGATTAGGYGGTTAATATTGTGAGTATATGAGCAAACAAGGTGGAAGAGATATGGGTGGAAATGATTTTGTGACTAAAAGTCAAAATTAAGCTATTAAGCTGTAATACATATTATTAATTTAACTCGGTTAAACGCTTTGTTMTAATTTTGCTCCGATAACGAATATTTTAAGTTAACTATACAAATATTCGTTAGCGGTTCTTTAAGTGCATTCAGCTTTTTTAGCTGAAATCGTTTCACATTTTTCTGAGTGCCACATTTTAAATATCAAAATTATTATTTGTTAGTTTCATCGATTCGTGGGAATAAGTTTGTACCAGTATTAATTTTGTAGTCCKAATAGMGGTTCYATCGATTKCKATATTCGTCGTTGCCAATGGCAAATGTCCATAAATCTTCTGCAGAACCTCTCTCGAAAACTCGTAACACCGACCCATTCGATTTTGTCATYATCCAAATGTTTGCATGAGTGACTTGTGGAATTTGATCGTTGTTCATCTAGAGAGGTATTTTCTTCTTAATTGCCTACTCAGTTCGAGGAGCACCTGTTCGCAAGAGTTATCTACGACTTCCAAGTTATAGCTGTCTACAAAGATGTAGGAGTCACGTCGCGATGACTGTTTGTTTAATGTTCGTTTCCTTATCCATTCTAGAGTATGTGGAGTTAATAGCGCAGTTATTAACGAAAATTATATCAATATCATCGGCGAAGTCAGCAGCTGTACACTCTTATAGAAGATGGTACCTTTTCTATTTAGTTTTGYAGCCTTGTCTGAAACCTCTTTTGCTATCGAACGGCTCCGAAAAATCCTTACCGATTTTGACGGAGGTCTTGGCGTTTGCTCAACGTCATTTTCAAAAGCCACATTAGTTTTATGGTGATATGTTTGCAGTGGTCATCATCAAAAGGAGAGTCTCTCATCTGTGGTTGTTGTATCCTTTTCTTTCGGGTTGTGTTTTTACGTAGTGGGTCACAATCGCCTTTAATTGAATGTTATTTGGCTACTCAGAGTATCCTCGACCGGAAGTCGTGAGCTGCTTAAGCCATATGCGAAGTTTGATTTCCTTGTGTCAATTAGTGTATGTGTTTGTCTAGCACTTTTACCAAGGTAAGAAATTGAACAATGAGCTTGCTTGACGGCTTTGGAATCATTGAACATTTTGCAAAAGTCTTTTAAGTATTTGAATATTTGTGAGAACCGTGAAGTTGTCCAGAACTTGCCACGCGTCAGTGGTTCGTCTAGAAGAAGGTAGAAGTAGAGAAGGTATGGTTAGGTTAGGTTAGATGGCTGATCCCTCGGCGAGAGATCACAATAAGACTGTAATGTGCCGTTCTCTATCTAGCTATCGGCTAWAATGCCCTGAATTTATCGCAAGTCCCTTTAGGTGTTTTATTTCTATATCCGCTATTTTTCTTAGATATCCATATGAGATCCAAGATATTGTTTCTTTGATCTGACAAAGATTAGCTATTCGATAAGAAAGTGTTAGATTATTATATTTTATCTTCTSCCAAACATCAGGTAAGATGTTCAATGCTCCTGCAAGAATCCCGATCGAACAATATSCAGTTAGAACTCCTAAAAKTTAAAGAAATGGTGAYTGAAAATAGTCGTRTTGATWTCAGCACGATKGCAGTGTATCTTARCATCTCTTATGGATCGACTAAACACATTTTGACGCTTATGAATGTGATGTCAAMACTAGCCAACAATCTAGTGAATGATTTACCAAAACTAGGCCGCTCTCGAAAAAATGGGGATAAGGGCTGCGCTTCAGGCGAGATAACCAATTTGTGTTAGCGGATTTCTAAATTCGAAATGGCTTACAGAAAACGATGAACACTGTGAACATTCAAAAGAGACTACTATGAAGAAAATGTCAAAAATCATGAAAATGATTTTGCATGATCACAAAATGAGGTTCAACAAGATAGCTGATACATAGTAGACAAAGATATTAGACATACCGACAATGTGTACTCCAAATCTRACCCCAGCGAGAATGTCTTTCAATCAGATCTCAGTAGAATAGTTGCTGAAAGAAATCGGTAAAACCGAATCATAGTTTGAAATAATTGAAAAGTGGAAATACAAGCAGTATTGCAGAGCTCAGTTGATCACTATAATCGATCTAWGAACCTTGATAGCCATTACTTCGATTGGTAAAATAAAATTTTCTAAAAAAATGTGACTTTCTTCGAAACGAAAACAAACTTCAGAATGTCTGTAATGGAAGGTTTATGTTTGGTTAGGTTAGGCAAAAATGCTGATTTTTCGTGACGCCAGGAATAGTTTCACTTGAATAGCTAGAGGCGCTTGCCTTTAGTATGGATCAAACAGACCGTCTCAACACAACACGTCGCCTAGCCACAAACTTATTGAGGCAGCTAATATTTACCCCAGTCACTTTGCTGCGTTCTTAGAGAAAGAACAACCAAGATGCTTCAACTTTAATCTGGCGAAAGTTAAAAGTGAAGGAGATAATTTCAATATGTTTCAACTCCCTCCTTGTCTAGTTCCATTCTCCAAAATCTTTAGCGTCAACGAATGTGTGTCAATGGCACAGTGTCCAGTTAGGAGACCTATCGGCTGGCTTTCGCAACCTCCTAGAGTACTGATTTCTGACTAATGCTTACTAAGCTCTCGCAAAGATCATAGCTACTACGAAACCCAAAGGAATGTATATAGGGTAACCACATTTCATTCCCATCGTGATGAGATTTGTGTAAGGCAMCCTTTTCACTGTTTCACTGTTTAGAGACCACTCGACATTTCAGGCATACCGTTATATAATCCACACGTGCGGATACACTGTCGTAGAAAAAATAAAGCCTTGTTATAAACCTCAAAAATAATCACTAATTGTTCAACAATTTCTTTTCAACACTACATAAACAATCGTTTAAAGCTAAAGCACTTAGTCGACGCCCGCCTTAATGCTATGATTTTCGCTGCCTCGACGGGATAAGCGAAACCGCATGCAGATTTTCATAAAAACGTGCCAATAAACACGGGAATGCATTTGGTATTTTGTGGTCAATATTGTGCGCGTAATTAACTGAATTTGATTAGCGAAACTATATTTGGTCCATCATTTAAATAAATTTGTCGCTGTGTGTGTGTGTTTGGTTGCATAAAGCTGCGCGCTAATTTGGAGCATTGGCCAAGCGGACGCAAATAATCAAATTATGTCGGCGTAACCGCAGTAAATTGCAATCGAATAATCGCTGATTGTTGTTGTTTTTATAGTGGAGGCTTTGCAGTCGCATAAACAAAGCGCAATTCGCGGCACCTGGAGTTATACTGGGAGACTTGGGAAATGACGGCATTTTCAAAAAGTATGTATGTATATGTATGTACGTAGCTAAATCAATAAATATATAATTTTGAAATAAACCAATTGAAATTTGACCGAAAATTACTTAATTGAATGCATTATGTGCTAAAAATCACTAACTTAACCAAGTATCACAWACTGACATATACATACATATATACTCAAATGTATGTACATATATTAAAATATATTATATAGTAATAAAATCAAAAGGTGTTGAGACTTCATAAAGTGCACTGCGTTGTCAATAAGAATGTTTTATAGAGAAGTGAGTGAAGGATATATATACAAGGTGTATTTCAAAGTGGTGGCGCTATCTATATGTCGACTGGTGTCTTAGAATATGCTATCTTTATCGATTGCCCGATTGTTCGATGACAATTTCAGACATTTAATAGATTGGTAGTGAAGTTATTGCGTTTTAAGTGCCAGTATATTTGTGTTATCGGTGCGAAAATGAGCTTCGAACCAAGAGCCTTCATTAAATTTTGTTTTAAAATTGGTAAAACTTTTACCGAAACGTTTCAATTGATGAAACAAGTATATCGCTATGATTACCTATCCCGTAGCAGAATGCACGAGTGGTTTCAACGTTTTCAATGTAGTCGTGATGACATAAAATGTGGGCCAATCAAAATGCGTGATCATTCCGTCGTGGAAATTCCATCGAACCGTGAATTCATCAAAAATCAGCCAAAATCATGATTGAAATTCATGGAAATGGAATTAAACATCTCCAAAACATCGATGTATGGTATTTGACATCACTCATGAATTTTGTCAAGCTGTCATGTCATAAATTTTCACTTGAAAAACGTTTACAAATCGTTCAACTTTATTTTATTATGAAAATTCTCGTTCTGTAAAGAATTTCGATCACTTAGGTCAACTAATGGTATGTTGCCCATTTGGAGTACTATTTGCTACACCATCCCCCATTTTGAGACCCATGATGAATGCATCATTGGATAATATTCTACTGAAATACCGCAGTGATGGAAATATAGCCGCCGTAGCTGAGAGTATTCACGAAGATCGTGGAGAGTCGATTCGGCAACGTTTTTAGCAACTCAAACTAACGTAAGGAACAACCTAGGCAAGAACTGAAGCGAAATTTTATTCAGCAAAGCTGCCTATTTCCAGCTCAATGGGTTTGTAAACAAGCTAAATTGACGCATTTGTTGCTAAAAGTAACATGAAGAGATTCAAGAGCTGTTATTTCATCCAAAAACAAAGCAACGGTTTGGTATGATGAGAGCGTAACCGTCAATGGCGACTGTTATCGCACAACGACAACCGACTATTTGATGTCGGAAATTGAAACCCGTGATCTCGCCGAATTTAGATTTCTGGCTGGCGCCATTTTCCATATATCGCGCCAATCAAGGAATTTGTTGAAAGAACACTTCATTGAGCAGATAATTTCCTGTTTTTGAGCCGGTCGAATGGCCACCAAATTCGTATGATATCACACCGTTAGACTTTTTTCTGTAATAATAAGTAAAGTCTAACGTCGATGTGGGCAGTCCTACGGCGGTTCAGGTCTTGGAGCAAAACATCACGCGGGTCATACGTCATTTGAGAGTCTAGAATTTAAAAGTCTAAATGCTCGTAGGAGTCATCGAAAATTAGACTCAATGGATGRACTATCTGCGACGTAACCGCGGCAACGATTGAAAGAGATAGTCTTCAAAAAAAAAAAAAAAACATTGCAAAGTATCATCTTTCGAATGATAATAAACATTCCCCAATAAATTTGAAGTTTCTGTCGTTTTTTCCCTAAAATATGTAARRAACTTTGAAATGGATCACCATAAATATTTTCATGATGCTCGAAGCGGAAAAGGTAACATCTGCTAAATTTTCGATTCTTTATTCTACAGGGAACAACTTTAGATTCCGGTTTAGTCTCAAGAAAGAATCATATCTGTAGTGAGAGCAATACTATGAAGGCATTTTAAGTGCCCTTGTATTCCAAAGTTACTGTTTGGAAGTTGGATGCCAACATTACCGTTACCGTGGTTATCGATGTCGAAGCCAATATACTTATTTCTAAATGTTTCTAGTAACAACCCCTGAGGCCTCACTTTAATAGAACAAACTTTCGAAAATCGAATTATAACTAGAAGTGGGCTTAGACGCCAAAATCATTTGATTATTTTATATGTACTTCTTTGGTTGGGGGTGCATCCAGGAAAAATGGTTATTTTGATATATGCGTTACGTCTAACTGGTTTGTAACCAAAACTCCCTAGTGAAAAATTGAACAAATCTTAAGAAGCGATCGCGCACGCAGATTATATGAAACCTTACTAAAAAGCTAACTGCCATATGCCACATTTAGTTATTGTGTTTTAGTAAAAGGAATATATAAAATACCATTTAAATATTATAACATTTGCAAATAAATATGAAATTGCATTCCCCAACACTGCAATTTGTATTATTAAAAATTGAAATTTAATTTACGCTACCAACCCCATCCGCCTAGTTTAAAGAGACATACACAATTTATGATATTTCATTATTTCTSACCCAACACTCCGTGCGCATAAATCGAATTTAAATTCAAAATAAATCAAATATTTCGGCAAACATCAGATTTAGGCAGTCATTTGGTTTAGTTGCCGTCAAATTATGCGTAATATATTGTTAATGTCAATTTTATTATCATAATGTAATGCAAATGAGTTGATTACCGGCATATGCTCAGCAGTTACAGCACAACACCCAGAGCCGAGCAGGCCGCAGCCACCGCAGTGTGTACAATTAAAAATTGTAGATTTTTAATAAATATGTAAATGAGGAAATGAGTTCGCACGCGTATTCTAAACCAATTTCATTGACAGCAGCAAGCCTTTGTTGCTGCATAACAACAATTGCTGTCTTTATTCAGCTGGACATGGATTTGTGGCTCAAAATGGACGGTTTACCATAATGTGGAGCGCTACATGTCGTTTTCAATAAATGACTACATAAGTATACAAGGTCTACAAATTTTGGAAATTTTCATGCCAAATAATTGCAATTTGGAGATTAGTTTTTTTGGGGACTTGGACTCGACGGAAAAGCTTCTTTTTCAACGAAAGAGTAATCTTTTCCAAAATTTTCCCTCAGTTTTCCTTTGGAAAATTAATGCATAATATAGTAAGTGGAAGGTTCGATAAGTATTAGCCTCACCGCCTGATGAGGGCTTTATCGAAAATAAGATTAGAACAAGTAAGGAAGCGCAACAGTGACCTCATATCGATGAAGGGTTTAAACGATATTCAAAATAGTTGTGAAACATAAATCAACTGGTACACATTAGAAACTAAATAGCTGTCGAGAAAGTGGACYTTACGAACTTGCTGCGAAGAAGCCGAATACTGAATATTTCGACTAACTAAAGAAACGTAAATTATTCGGAATAAACAGCGGACAGCTGACCTATACAGTGTAACACTACAACCTCTGCACCACACACCACAACGGGGATGATGAGTGACTTATTCATAGCGCCAAAATAGACGAAATGTACGAGATCGAGCTTATGGCTATCAACAGTGACGKGGCAGACAAATCGTAAGTAGGACCGCTATTTGTTCGATGACAGGAGATATTTCGTCTTGCCCTCGTTCACTACCAGACCTAAATATTTRCTTCGCTTCCTTAGCCAGTCTGGAGAAAGCAGAACTAAAGGCGCGGTTGTTGCGACCAATGATATCAATAAAAAAAAAAACTCGTTTGGTATCGAACGGCTAGGAGAGGTCCCTCCCGCCTCTGACGTAGGCTGTGGGYTCAACGAGAATTTACACAGCTGTATTAGTTTTGCGGGGATACATAGCGACATAGCGACAYAAAGACAGCTCCTTTCTCCCTTTTTGTGGATTGAGYAGAAMCCACTTAAATTCCATATTATATAAAGRAGCTGATGCATGTCGCTGCTTGGATGTTCTTCAGATGGATAATTGCTATCGTTCATCCGCGGTTGTTTTCTTCTGGGGAAGAATAATTCGCATTCTCACTTTATCGGTCTCGCCTTCAAGCGAATGTTTTTTTGGCTACCCAGTGGATACTTGGTCTTTGGTCTAAGACCCGGGAGTCGTGGGCCATATATAAAAGGATAGTTTCTTTCCACTTCCAAGTGAATGGCGCTCACAGWWCTRTCCTCCCTTGCGTGATCTYCATCCTCATAYCATTCCACTTCAAATAGTATGTCCAAATATTAATTCACTTTTCAAAGAATTTAGTAATTAGAGAATTTAGTAGTTAGATACCAGTCGCAAGCATAATAAATAGTAATTTCGTAGSAGTTTATTATTCAGAGTATTCTATTTACTTGTATAAGCCTTTAACTCCCTCAAAGTCCTTCAAAAGGTGCGGTCGGTTAGAGCTGGGTGAATTTAGAGGCTCAAATTTCATGGCAATGTAATGCTGTCCCGTGCAATAAAAATAAGCACTTTGTTGCAATCAATTGCTCGGTGCTATCAACTGTTTTTCAAATACATTATATAAATTATTATTCAATCGCATGGCTCTACATAAATGTGTTTATAGGTGAATAATACAGCCGTGAACGGGCTTTCACAATTTATGCTTCGCAAATTGTTGGCTTTATTTTATTTTATTTATTTGAAATTTGCTTCTTTTTCACTTAATTTGCATCGAATTAATTCACAAATTTGTTTGCTTAATCTGGGAAGGTAATAAATTTGATATGCGGCAATAAATTTATATCGCATACAATCATTAAACTTTGCTAGTATAATTATATGAATAAATTACTGGCAAATTGAAGTTTTATTTTCGTTGCAATTTTACTTTTTTCAACAATTTTTTTATTTCATTCATTTTAAATCTTTTTATACATAACAATTCATCTGCTGACTTCTTCTTTAGTTCCAATACAGAAGTGGCGAAAAGATTAATTCTTCCAAATATTATTTCAATAATATGTTAAAGATGAGTTCTTGCCTTGTTTCCTACGAAGCAGTTTTTTAAAGGGTGATRATAAATATAATATATCTTATTTGCTACATAGGTACACTTCATCTAACACCAGACAACAAGCTCTCTTATATAGCTGGAAATAACGTCATTCGGTAGTAAAATAATATATGTTAGCATATAATATATGCTATCATGTACTGACCTCTTAGTAGACCCAACATTCTTTTTCACATCTGTGAATCTGTGAAACAGATGAACTAGCCAGAACAAACATTACCGTAGAATAACATTCCGATGGAAATTTAATATATATATCTCTGGGTACTTTAATCGACAAATTTGTTACAGATATAGCTGGAGTCAATCCCCAACTTGCTCCAAAAGCAGATAAACGTAGCATGAATAGAATATGAGCCGCACATACCGACTATTCGAATTGATGGGACGAATGGGACGAGAATAGAACTCTGGTAAGAAGAAACATACTAGCATACTGGGAAAACTATCAAGGTGTACAAGAACCGCAAACTATAGAATATCTTCTATGCGATAACAAGGCTTTGCATACGAAAAGAGTCGTAAGCATCGCTGTTAAAGATGTCTCAGAAGTTTCACATGTACAACTTTTTGTACAAGGTGTGGTCATGGTTTGTTCCACGCAAATTGACTGACGACCAAAAATTGATCTGCACATTTTAACCATTAACGACTCCCCGTATTCACCTGATATGGCACCGTGCGACTTCTTTCCCTTTCGGAAAATCTGAGTTCGACTGAAGCTCATTTAAACATTCGTACAAATTTATCTAACTTAATAGCTTGACTTTTAAGTCCCAGGCTATTGTCAGGGTCTAGCCTTTAAGACAAATACCAATTTTGTTCGGATTTGCAAATTTTTTTGGTCACGAATGAAATAGTCTAAAAAATGTAATTCGGTTCATCATCGGTTAGTAAAAATTTGGATTAAATTCCTTAATATTTCAAGCTTTCTTAAGCCGGGTTAATATTTTCTTCTCGCTTGTTGTTAATTCTATAAATATAATGGTACTGTTTTCTTTTAATTGTAAACTACGATGCAGGTTGGTCAGTTAAAGGATTTTTCAAGCACATTCCAATGCACTAGATGGATCTTCGATCTAGTTTAAATTCCAGCTATCGCGCTATTACTTCTTTCCATCTAACCAAGAAACTGGAACTGGAGATAACTAGATCCTTTAACGAGCCGCCTCTTTAACGAACATAACCTAATTAGCCCGCTCATTAAATGAGTTAAAGGTCCATATATTTGATAAAGTATTGTGGTAGCACCCTGCACCTCACTACTTTTACAAATCATTCTAATTTATTACGAAAAATTAAGGTTCTGTAAAGAAAAAGTCTCTTGCGATCCAATAGACCCCATCCAGTAGTTGAGAGTGTACACGAAGACCGCGGTGAGCCGATTTGGCGCCGTTTGCAGCAGCTCGGATTGCCGCATGGAACATCGCTTCGCTCTATGAGATCTTGGAAAGTGCCAAGAAGATCCGATGTTTTCGAGCCAAATATTGTTCAGCGATGAAGCTCATTTCTGYCTCAATGGGTATGTAAACAGGCAAAATTGCAGCGTTTGGGCCAAAGGGAAACCTACAGAGATCCAAGAGCTTTCATTTCATCAAGCAAAAACAACTATTTGGTGTGRTTTATGGGTCAGTGGAATCATCTGTTCATATTTCTTCCAAAATGATGTCGGTGAGAACGTAAATGAGAACGGTGGCAACCGTTATTGCGCTTTGATAACCGATTATTTGAGGCTTGAAATGGAAACTCGTGATCTGGGCAACATTTGGTTTTAACAAGACGGCGCCACTACGCACACATCGCATCAATCGATGGATTTATTGCAAGAACACTTCGGTGGTAGATAATCTCACGTTTTGGGATGGTCGATTGTTCACCAAGATCGTGTAATATCACACCGCTAAAAGTTTTCCTKTAGGGATGTGTAAACTCAATAGTCTATGCAGGCAATACCGCTTCGATTCAAATCTTGCGTAGCATCGGAGATGTTATTCACCAGTTCCCAGCCGAAATGCTCGAAAACGTCATCGAAAATTGTACTCAACGGATGCCAAATAATATTGATAATAAACTTTTCCCAATAAATTTGAAGTTTCTTKAACATTGAAATGAATAGTGGGTTATTGTTGGAGACAATTATGCAATCTCCGCCGGAATAGTCGAGTCAAGATTGCGTCACAATTGCATTACAAACTGACCGATCAAAATTTCTGTAAGTAACCTTATGTATTTATGAAGGGCATTATGGCTTCTCTGATATCCAATAATTTCTCTTCGCTATTAACTATAATTACTGCTTATCTATAAATTTTGTGGGCAAATGGTTGCATAACTTGAAATTCCTCTAACTTTAACCGTCTGACTTTGTGAGCCGTATTTAGTTCGAAATGCACCTAAAACTTCAGGAACGAATATGAATTCCCACTTAAAAARTATGCACACGAGCCAAAGCAATTGCGTAATAGAGTACGCAACAACACCAACAAAAGCGAGTATGAAAATGGAAAATTGTCAATAACAGAAAACAATTTCAACAAACACCTGTCAAAGGACACCGACATTGCCAGCCGATGGCTGTCCGCCTCCACTCGCACCCGCCGCATCCCGAAGTGCATTTCTTATTGATATCGATGCCAAAATTGCTATTTGTTTTATTGCAGTTTAATGTTGTCAGACACTGTGGCAAGCACAAACGGAAATGCGCTGCAAATGAACGAGCGACAAAAATTGCAAACACTTTACTTTACTCACAGTTCCGACCGCCCGCCGTCGCCGCTGCGACTACCCCAAACCGGTGTAGGACATTGAAATGAAATGTGAGAAAGACATGCAATTTGCGACAAAAAACAGACTCTTCTTTTGCGTCTTCCGCGTCTTGTCGCCTTGTTCTGCCTTGTTTTGTCAATATTTCGTGTTGCTCGCTAGACAACACCGTTTTTTGTTGTCAATTTTTATCGTCCGAGTAAGAAGTAGTTACTTGAAGTGTTTCAGCTTTATTATCGCCGACTTGGCATGTCATTTGGTCATACTCATTTATATTGGCACCAGAGAGTGCAACACACACGCTCGGGTTTGGGGCAACCCTTTTGGCGAATGAGTTCAAAGAGCAATTGATATTTTGCAATCGGAAATGCCAAATGAAATTCTAAACTAATATTGCGAATGGCAATAATGCGACGTTGAAAAAAATTTGATAAACGGAATAAATATATCGGTGACACGTACGTGGGTCTTCGCAAAAGCATTAGGCATTCACCTTTTTTTTTATTTTTTTTATTTTTTTTTTTTTAATTTTTAAAAAAAGTCTGCCGGTTTTACTGTCAGTAAAAGCAACAATATCTGGAGAAATTTTTGGCGTTTCAACGCAAACAGATTCTCTCTGAGTTTAGTTAAGATATAAGATATATTATTGACCGGCATAAACGGTACAATGTTAATCAAGAGCGCGAAATTCTCAATATTAGGTATTTTACTCTTGCTTATTTACTCATTCTGACATTGAAAATATTCTCTCCGAATTCCAGTCATAAGTATAATTCTTATATTGTCCGATGACATGGGTACTGTGATCAAATTTCTACAGTACTTAGACAAGAGTTCTCATATCTTAAAGGCCCGATTTATGAAAAGTTGCATTCTGAATACTTCATTAATACTTGATTTATGTCAACGAATGAATAGATAGATAATCTAATCACTCGTCTTGTTATGCTGTATTAAGCTCTATTTATACTTCACTTGTATATCAAACCATCTTTGCTTAACATAACCCCCGGGCTACATTTTCGGACTCAAAAAATGTTTGAGATTGGTTGAGGACCTCTCTCAAAAGGATTTAAATGATAAGGATGWCGAGATGAGTTGAAACTCGGGTAATTGTTTGTAAATTAAGATATCTTAATGAAACTCAGTTCACATGTTCCTTGTCAAAAAGATAAGAACGAGTACATAGATGGGCGATCAGAGCCGTTCAACGACATTAACCGAATAAAATCACATTAAGGAGGGCGCTTGTAAAAAGCTTATTGAAAAGGGTAATGAATTTGGAGGTCCCACACTTTTTAAAGAAAAAATACAGAAACTTCAAATATAATGGGGAATATTTATTGTCATTCGAAAGAACATCATTTGTCATATATTTGATGAAGATTATYTCTTTGAAATGTTGGCTAAGTCTCAGATGGTCCATCMGTTGATTTCAATTTGCGATGACACGTTCGGGCATTTCGACGGGGAACTGGYGAATGRTACACGTGATGTCTTGTTGAAATCAAATGKCGCCAAGRACATGAGCTTCAATTTCAGACGTCAAATAGTAGGCACGRCAACTGTCGCCATTGATGGTTACGTTCTCTCCGAYATGATTTTTTTCATTTCCTTCTCCACCTGGTCTTCTTTCTCTCCTTTTCCTCAACTTCTCCCAGAGGGTGCTGTGTTGAGTACGTTCAGAGCTTGAGTGTTCCATCGAATGCGGTATGCGCCGTAGCCAATGCGCAAAGCTCCGTAAATCTTCCGCAGGACTTTTCTCTCGAAAACGTAAAGTCGACTCAACAGATGTTGTCATCGTCCATGCCCCTGCACCATATGGCAGGACGGGGATGATGAGTGACTTGTAGAGTTTAGTCTTTATTCGTTAAAAGAGAACTTTACGTAGCAACTGCCTAAGCAGTCTGAAGTAGGACCTTTTGGCAAGAGTTATTCTGAGTGGGATTTCGAGGMTAGCATTGTTGTTGGTGTTAATTATGGATAGACGGCATCTTTGGTCAACTCGTCCTTCTCTTTTGTCTTAGCATGTGCACAAATCAGCGATATGTGGAAGAACTTCGTTTTGATGCGGATTGTGGCTAGACRTTCATCCACCGKGTGGAATGCCTGGACTCGGCGACAGAGTCTCTCTCCCACCTCGAATRCCACACCGAGTTTGTGCTCCTTTATAATTCCCACTGTAATAAATGCCACAAGGACCTACTCGTCTCAGTACTTGTCTCATCCATAGCACTTTTCGGACGGCGGTGATGTCAGCCTTCATTTGTCAGCGGACATCAACCAGCTGAGTAGCGGCACCTTCCCAATTAAGGGATCGGACCTTTTAGGTGCATGCCCTTAAATTCTTATCTTAATGAGTTTATCATGGTCGTCATCAAAAGGGGGTTCCGAGACTGTGGCTTAGTTTTCATTAAGGGCATTTTTTACGTGGCGGGGAATGATTCGCTTTCTCACTTTAGCTCGCCTTCAAACGGATGTTTTTGGCTACCCAGAGGATACTTGGTCTATGACTGGAAGTCGTGAGCTGSTTGAGCCATRTRTAAAATAATCGTTTCTGGCCACTCCCAAGAAAATGAAGTCATTTTCGTGAACTTCTACATTTGACTCCATCCTCCACAACCATTGAGTCAAAGTCACTCCAGCGGTAGAAAGCTTTTAAGCGCCGTCAAAGCTAGCATGTAGCTCGAAAAAATTTTAATTTCCTGTTCAAAAAATTGTTTTATATTCTTAAAATATCATATTTAAATTCACAAATATCGCTTTCTTAGGCTGTCACACTGGATGTGCCCCTTAATGTTTACCAGAGCRACTGATTAAAGAAAATTAAAGCCGCAAAAGCCGAACCGACTTCAACATGCTTTCGTATATACACGACACACAACCACACGCACATGTGCGTTAAGCTATAAACCAATTTATTTAAATCAAAGAACTCACCTGACGCTGCCACACGCTACAGCCGTTAAATGCAACAGTGTGCTTGCATCAATGCATTCACTGCTTTTGACTTGAATCTCCGTAATTGTCTGTGCTTTCTCTGCGTCGATATGAAATTTTCGATAAATTGAAGTCCATTCAATGGATTTCATCAGCGGTAGCATCAACCTATCAAGAGAATTCAAAAGGTGACGCCTGCCTGCAACTTCTCATATACAACATGCGTTGCGCCTGCTGTTCAATTAATCGCCGTGTCTGCCGCTTGCCGCAGCGCCATGCCGCCGTGTCATCACTTTTAAGCACCGCCTTGATTTTCGCCATTGAACGTGTTCGCACCGGCCGATGTTCACTTTTTTGTTTGCAGTTTAATTAAAATTTCTTATCAATGTGACGATAAATTTTATTTCCGAARTTTGCATACGCCTCAGTGGGCTGAGCACATTGCTAATTTTTTGCGCACGCCTCCATTGGCGTGATTAAAACCATTGTAGATGTCCGAATTTACTTTAATATTTTGTACAAATATTGGAAAGTTCGAAAAAATTGTTGAAAGCGTGGCTTACAATGTTAGCTCGTTGATTACTCGAAAGGCTGTTGGAAAAGTTTTTTATGAGTTTTCAATAGAGTATGAACGGGGTAAATTGAATTGGCAATATTTTAACGAGAAACATTTTTTTTTTGCAACCAAAAGTATATAAAAGTACAGGTTTATAAACGATCAACGTGTTGTGCTGAGTCATTTAGCCACATGCTTGTATTTCTGTTCCTCCGTGTATACGCGATACAACTGAATTTATCGGAATCAAGTCTTTGWATGGAAAATTTTTTTATTTGAAGAGGTATCTTTACGAAAGTTGGCGTGGATTATTCCCCCAGAAATTCTTGAAATCCGACCTCGATAACATACATCTTTCATAAAAACGGTTCGATCGAATCAAAATCACAAAAAGATCTTTTTACCAATTTAAGCTATAAAAACTACACTTAAGAAGTGAACAATAAACTGGAAGATTACAATTCATCATATTAACGACTTAAGGTTTGGACCAAGGTCTAGCAATTCCACTTGTGCACTTATATTAAAAGTTCACTCCTTTTGGTCAAGGTAAAGAGTTTATAGTTAGGTGGAAAGTCGAAAATRSCTACATCGGAAATATTGGGCCTAGYAGAGTACTGATTGCATTAACGGTTAGTGTGTTTATTACCATCTCGTCAGTTTTTGGTAATCTATATATCATATAAACATTGGGTAGTCGAAAAAGTCGTTTCGTATTTTGCTAATAGATGTTGTTGCAGTCGTATATCTCCAGAGCTACCAATCACATTGTATCATACCATATAGTGTTGGAAAGCTGAGATTTTAAGCTTTATTTAATCAAAAAAATTAAATTCGGAGAAGTTGTAAAAGTTACAGCTGTTCGCTAAATTTTGAAAATTTTTTATAAAAAAGGGAAGAATTCCAAGCCAGCAACCAATGAAATTTGTGAAGTTTACGAAGACGATGCTGTATCAGTTCGTGTGCCACAACAATGGTTCSCTCGCTTTTGTTCTGGAAATTTCGAAATTTCGATTTATACTGATGAAAGTTTTACACTGATGGAATAACGTGTCTAGCGGAAAAATAGCAAAAAGTGGTTTGACCAAAATGGTACATATTTTTGTATTTATTTATTAGCATAAATATAAAGAAAGAAGAACAGAAATACGAAAAGACTTTTTCAACTACCCAATTTGTATATACATATACACACAATCATCTGCTAATATTACATATAAGTATAAATTTATTATTTAAAATATACCCTGCTTAAAAGTTTAAAAAAATCTATTTTTTTTTTCTTGCTTAAATATCTTTAAAAATAATCTGTGAATATGTCYCCTAAGTTATAGATGGGAATTCAAAACATTTTCGAAGCTAGAAGGGAAATAGTGACCGAGCATCTAGCAGATATATTATGATATACATATTATGTTACGGCTTGGGTAGAAAGCAAAACTTTGACGCGCGATTTCTTAGTTTTTAATTTTTATAACTTTTCTTAATTAGCGGGCAGGATAGAAAAAAAATTAAATGCCGTATAGAAATGGGGCAAAGTTTATAATCTTTGGGATTAACTTAACTTCCATTTAAACTAAAAAAAGGCTAAGAAAAGTCAAGTTTGAACATATTTTTAAACGGCATAAAGTAAAACTTTTTTTTCAATGTTTAAAAAATTTGTAAAATTTTAAACTTTTTTGGAATTGTTTTAGTTTAACTAGAAGCTAAATTATTAAAAAATATGAATCTTTTTGCATTTTTTGTTTGAGATAGAAATTGCGACCGCCGTGCGACAAATGCCCATGCGAGATGCATCGGGCCATTGCTTTCCAAAGGCAAAATATCAGAAATTTCGTATACAAAAAATTTGTGAATGATATTAAAATATATAACTATAAAGCCTCAAAATTTCGTTTTAATCAATTATTTCTTTCCATCTCATAAAARTCCTTAAAGAAAAAATAACGATTTTTTAAGCCTCTAAAGCAGGCTCCCTCCTTAAAGTCTGAATGTCGTTGGCGAAAATGTCCAACTTTTCGAGTACCACTTTCGTTTCGGTTCGAGCTACAAAACGATCGAGATTTTGTTTCAAACTTCCCCTTTCCACAAAATGCCATAAACAATTCGATGTCCTTTCGTTACTTCTCGCTCACGCCTTCAAGCGCATATTCATATATGGTTCGACGTTAGCTTACCACAGCGTCACTCAAGTATTTACCCATGTATGATCCAGTTAGTAGGCGTTCTAATACCATAGGGTCATTGTACTTAGCACCCATGTAGTCAGTAGCGGTGTAAATATTTACCGCATAGCCAATCGCACCATCTACAGGATATAAACTCTCCGGCTGGAGAGTTCGTAATGATCGCCGAAAAGTATGCAACAGTAGGCTATACAAAATCTTTGCTATAAAATGAGATTATGGAGCTCCCATGCACATGCAACAACAAAATGCAGTAGCAGGAGTTTCCTGTGAGAAGTAGTACCCAAGTGAAAGTTTTTTATTACATTCTACATACATACACACCTGCTCAMAATAATGGTTACACAATACTTTTTCAAGTAAAGCTCATAAATAAAAAGTTTTATTTAAATTTTTAAGAAAAACGCAAACGTACTTTTATTTTTCAAATATTTACAAGCTTATTTAAATTAACTTCATTAAAAAAAAAAAACAAAACAAACAAATGTAGATCCAAAAACATTTCATAGCTAAAATAAACTTGCTCAAAAAAATAGGTACACTTTTAATAAGACATATTATTATAAAACAGTTATGTTGTATATTTAATATTACTCAGTTAATAGCCAGTATATTCATCATTATTCTGGATTATTTTATTTATTCGTTTGGGCATACTACTGATTAAAGTCTGACAGGTTTCTTTAGGTATCTCATACCAAGTTTTTTTTATGCACTCCCAAACTGGTCTTTGTTAGAGAAAGATTGACTAGCCAAGTTTTTTTT
>NW_017534486.1:42424-52180 GCF_001853355.1 Bactrocera latifrons
GACACACGCATTAATTCGGGGGATCACATGATTCATTCTCTTAGAAAGGGCGATGCCATATTATCTTAATTAAACTTACAGCATTACTTGTCGCATACAGCYCATAAAAAGTTGTTGAAAGTACTAACAGTTTTATCGTGTAACTATTACTTTGATTAGGTGTGTATGTGTGGTTGCATATATGTATGTGTTTGTAYGTACATAATTATATGCAGGCAATATTTAGTTCCAATACTTCGAGGCTTACCTATTTAACGTTGAACTAGAACTCTTCAGCAGATCACTTGCTAATTTACAAAATAACACTCACACTTATTTTCACTTGAAACTTTGTACTAATTATTAGTTTGTAATAAAATCTGTTCTTTCTTACAAGCGAATCAAAGTCAGATGTATGATGTTTGAAATGGCGACGGAAACCGAGAAACCTGCTGGAAAGCCAACGTTGCCAAACATCTCAAAAGCCGCGTTGAAATATACTATAATTGGAATATTTTAGAAATTCAAAATTTTTATATCAAATTAAACCTTTAAAATAATAACCAAAAAATTAGTATATTATTTATATGTATAGAATTTTCATTAATCCTATAAAATATATTATATTTTTTCCAATAAAATTTAAAATGTCATGTGCATATAGTGAATAGCAGCACTAATAATTTTTGTAAAGCGAATGCAACTCTATGCATCTCTATTCCAGTATCCGCCGTCATTTCAACTGTCAAACAAGCAATCCTAAAGGGCTCGTGAAAAGTKGTTGAAAATTGTGATTTTTGCGTTAAATGTTAAATAAAAGCAAGTGTTTTGTGTAAAATGTTGTTGTAGTGAAATTAAAAGTATGATCTGTGTTTTCTTAAATCTTTTGCGCAGAACTTCATCAAAATGCAAGAGAGTACGCTGCGCACGCAAAGAGAAAAGTGTGTGTTAATGTGCTGTGTATGTGTGTAGTGAGAGAGGAGTATTGAATAATTTCTGTTTCCACTTATGGAAGTCAACATAATCCAAAGGCAGGTGAGTCTCTCAAAAAAATTCGCATATAGGATTTACGGCAGCAAATGCAGAGCAGAAAAGTCACAACCGCGTTGTTGTTGTGGTYGTAGCGGCCGGATACATGAACAGACCAATGTGGGAAAGGGCCATGAAAGCATYGACAGCGCTGCTTTGCTTTCATTGTGAGCTTCAAAACTGTTTGTTATTCATTCTATTGTGCAATGTTTCGAAGCTAAKGTATTAGTTATTGCAGTAAATATACGATAGTCATCTCAGGCATGGATTTGGGTGCCTTGTGATTTTGAAAAGAAAGGATTGAAATGAAAGAGTTGAATTACAGCAAGTAGAGATTCTTATATTCTCGTTTAATAATTAAAAAGCATCAAAGCAAAAAAGCATTGCACATAAAATTATAATGCTACCAAAATAAGAGGCCTATTTGGAAATATTACAGAAATTATTTACATTGTAAAGATACTAGCTTATTCGGAAAATTTCAGAAATACATTATAAAATTAAAAATAAATATTTATTAATCCAAATCAAATTTCTTCTCTTTCAAATACTCTCCGCCTTTTGCAACGTAWGATTATGCCAACGCTTGATTCAATCTTCGAAAGATCTTTTTTCTCAAAAATCGTTAGGACATTCAGAGCTGTCCATATATCCATTATTTCTTTTGGGTTATTTGTTTTTATTTATTTAGTTTAATTTTTGTTTAAAATAATATGCCATGACATTATATGTTGATGCGTTTTCTTAGTTCAAAATCCATGAGTTCTGAAAGGTGTATTCCAGTTTAGAGGTAATTAAATGTTTTTGGTCCTTGATAAAAAAAAATTCTATTACCTTTTTTGTTATTATTATTAATATTTCAAGATTAAACAAGAAAATTTAAAAAACAACAGTAATAAATAATCATAAAGTTATGAGTACTTGAAAATGATGTTAAAAAAGTGTTTCCTAATTTTCACGATTTTTATACTTGCCGTCATTCAGCAAATAAAACAGTGGCATATTCTTGATCAATACATATTTTATTATACATATATAATTAATTATATATTTTGAAAACTCTTAGGTATATACTGACATATTAAAACTTAAGCTGTCAAAACGATTTCATCGAAAAATAGTTGTTTCGAGATACGTGCATTTAAAGTTCTGGGCTAAGAATAAGTCGACGGATTTGCGACGATATAATGTGATTTTAAATTCAATATTTTTTGAATATCAAACTACCGACATAAGAAAAGAAAACATTTAGATTTCTTTCAAATATGTTAGAACACCCTTTAACTCATGAATTCGTTCTATCTGTCCATTTAATTGATTATAGCTTCTAAAACGGAAATAAATCTCCTTAGTCTCCTCACSCACCTCCGTGATGGTTAGCTTTTTAATATTCGGATGCCATTTCTTAAATTCTCATTATCAACAAACTCACAAGAAATTATAATAAACATATAAATGATATTAAGTGAACGACACAGCAAAACGTGATCATTCTTGACGCTTTCTGATCAAGTGGTGGTATAAGCTTTTTTAAATTTCCATGCAGGTAGTAAATCATAAGTAGCTCTCTAACACCACTTATAAGTATAGAGACAGAGATTCTTAGTGCAAATATATGCAATTCCGTGACTTAGACTCTGATATCAGTGAGATAGTTTCCAAGTAAGAATTTCTATTGTAAGTTCCGTTTCAAAATGGAATATTTTTACCCACAAATATGTAGTTATCCCCTTTTGAAACACACACAAATATAAAAATGTGTGCTAAACTTAAAAAAAAAAATAGCGAATTGATAAAAAACTATGCTGGTGACTCTTGCATGACGTAGTTTACATGAATTCAAAATCGTCGTGATCAAATTTCAACTCGTTCAGTAATTAATAATCGTGCTGAGGTGGTGAAAAATATACGGTAAATCATTGGTACATATGCAAATTTAACTACGAGAATGTTGGCTGAGGGATTAAATGAGGGCGAAAAACGCTGTTTTTCTAAATTTTTACTGAAGATTTGAGTAAAGGAAAGGTCTTTGGGCGCTTTGTTCCACCTGCATTAAATTTTGAAAATTTTGAACAGAAAAGTCAACGAATTTTTGATAAAAACAAATAATGCATTTTCCTCATCAACCTGCCTGTTCTATGACTATTTCACTATTTTCTATTAACGAAATTGAAAACCAACATGGAAGAAKCATTTTTTGATGATATGATTCATTTTCACATAAAAATGAAAAAAATTTGGTATATGCCTGCGTTGGTTTCTAATCTMATATAATATGCATTTGATTCCAACATTTAGCAAAAAAAAAAATATTGTTTTTTTCAACGGCACACCTGGTTGTTACAGATTTTGTCAAATCAGAGTAATATTTATTAAAAATTCAACTCATTACACGGCAATTAATCACGTGGCAAATCGAAATACAAAATACTACGACAAAAAAAAAAAAAACAAAAAAGCGGCGCTAAGTATATCGGTTTCTATACTTCACTATATTCTCATTTTACGATATTAAGCTTCAGGGTAATGATTAATGATTACTCCAACAATGGCACAGAGCGAACGAGGTGCAATCGAAGCAAAGCAACTAATGGCTAATGAGTAAAAAGGCCGCGCCAGCTCAACTTTGAAACTCAGAAATCTTTGAAAAGTTGCGCAGCACAGCTGACAAAAGAAATCATTTGAACTTTTTCTCTTGGAAAAATGTGCACTGGAATACTTCACATAATTTTATTGTTGCTTTAAAGCATTGTTGCTAATTTTAGCAACACCTTTTTAGAAACGCTTTTCGATTCTCGAACACAAACTGCGATAAATATAAAATCTGACACTCTTGTTGCACTAATAATACCTTATTTATCAGCTACTGGCAGCGTAATCATTAAAATGTTTCTTTGACTTGACAACAATAAGAATACTTCCAAAGAAATATTCCGAATTYTGAAAGTACAATTTCTCTATTATTCGCTCAAATTTCAAATTTTCTCACTTTGTGCCAAATTTGCATTCATAGATATCACAGAACCTTTTGTGAATAAATACAAATAAAAGGAAAGTATATTCGAAACTAGTAATTGCGTTACATGCAAGTTTTGCAGGATTTTTCYATTAGGTTTGTTTACAAATTGCTGAAGCTTTAATAAGTATGAGGATGGAAATGTGATTTATAATTACATATGAGAACATATTACATATACATATGTATATGCGTAAAAAAGGGGGCTATGGGAAAAATACTTATTAATTCTTCAAAGTAACCCCCACCGGATGTAAAACCATTTTCATAAGGACATTTTTGGAATGCCGTCAGCTCCTTCAGTGAATTTTGTTTTATTTCTTCGATCTACTAAACACAGGCTCACCGGAGCGGCAATTTTAGTTTGATGGACAAAAAAAAGGACATGGAGCTAAATCTGGTGAATACGGGGGTAGATTGATGGTATTCATTGCCTTTTTGGATTTAAATTCGTTCAAACTCGTTATTCTCACGCAAACACCTCAATACGGGAAAAGAGAACTCATCATTGATTGTCTGTCCCTCCGGAATACATTCCTGGTGCACCAAATCCAGAATATCGAAAAAATAATGAGCATCACCTAAAGCATTCACCAAAATCATTTTAACGGACTGGCGGACGGAGATGCCGAGCTCTCTTGCCTGACGATTTTCAAGCATAATATACTTCACTTTTAAATATTTTCATCAGCTAAAGAGGTCAAAGGTCGTCCAGAACGTAGCAACACTCGTTAATATTACACCGACGTACAAAGCGATCGGACGTCACATCACCGCCGTGATAATTTTTTTTTTTTTATACACCAATTAAGAAACACTGTACTAGATTGTATTACGAGTATTACCTTCAATATCCTGCAACGAAAGCTGAAATTTAATTCTAGAAGTAATCGTCGTAAATTACTTTGTAACATGAGATCCCATGTTTAATCGCATAGCACTGAACAAAGTACAGAAACATACATGTTGGGTAGTCGAAAAAGTGTTTTCGTATTCCTTATCAAACTTCCACTTATTTTTTTTTATATTTATAATAAACTTTAATGAACGAAATATATACCATTTGGGTCGACCACTTTTTGTTATTTTCCCGCTAGAGACATTATTCCATCGGTGTAAAACTTTTCTGGTTTCTTGGCGAAAAACTGCAACAAGTAATTGTAGTAGACTACAAACTTCTTTTGAAGCAAACTTTACGCCATTAAGGGAGTTCTGCATTGGCCGAAACAAATGGCTGTCCGATGGTACAAGGTCAGAGCTATATGGTGGAACATTAAAACTTCCCACCCAAGCTCTCGCAGTTTTTGCCGAGTCATCAAATATGTGTGTGTGGTCTAGCCTTGTCCCGATGCAAGAAGAAGAACCCCTTTCTGTTGACCAGTTCTGGCCGTTTTTTGCGATTGCTTACTTCAATCTCATCAGTTATTGACAGTAAAATAAAGAATCAGGCGTTCGTCCAGGCTGGAGCAGCTCATAGAGGATGATTTCTTTCCAATCCCACCAAACACTCAGCATACCCTTCCGAAGCGTCAAAACTGGATTTGTGACCATTTATTGAGCTTCACCACGCTTGGATCGTGATCTTTTTCTCGCATTATTGTTGTATGTAATCAATCTTTCGCCTTTTGTTACCATTCGCTTCAGAAATGGTTCGATTTCAGACAATTAATGTGGTACCAAAAGATTGAGCTTCCTTTTGTAGCCGGCTTTTTTAAATGGTTCGAAACCATTTGATGATGAATATTAAATTCCTTAGCGATATCATGGCTGCTTATGTGACGGTCGTGTTCAATATCTTCCATAATTTCATCGACTCTTTCAATGATAGGTCGACCAGAGCGAGGTGCATCTTTCACAACGAAATTTCTAGAACGAAAGCGAGGGAACCATTGCTGTGATAAACTGATATAGCATCGTTTCCGTAAACTTCACAAATTTCATTGGTGGCTTTTTTCATTATTTTCATTTATTTTTGAACAACTATAAGTTTTTTTTTTTTTTTTTTTTTTTTTTTTTTTTTTTTTTTTTTTTTTTTTTTTTTTTTTTTTAAGTGAAGCTCAAAATCTCACATTTCCAACACTACATCACTACATTGTACGACACAAAGTGATTGGTAGCACTGCAGATACTTGTCAAATATTGAGAGAGGCAAAAATAATATAAACAACGTTGTTGATAAAGCTGCCATGATAGTTTTTCTTGATAAACAAGTGCCGACAAAGCTACATTTATATATATGTATGTTCGTAATATTGTCTATAGCATATACCTATGTATTTGCCAAAACAGCACTTGTTCCATATTTAGTATATAAACGATTCTCATTTTTCCAAGCATTTTCAGTTAGTTTAATATACCCAATGTAACATGGAAACACAAGATACAGAGACCTTTAAATTAATTAAACTTGATTTCCTAACGAAGTGTACATCACATGACCGCACGCACAATTTTACCGTTATTACAATGCAAGCCACATCACTGTGTCACTCTTGTGTGAACAATTCGCACACGCCAGAGAGGTGCGTTGATTTATCACCTTGGCCCGAAAATGTGACCAGAAACTTGATTTACAATTTTCCTTTGCAGCTAACTGTACTTTACTGTATATTCTATGCTGTAAAATAAATAATATTGTTGTATTATTTAGTATATTATTTGAAGGTCAARAAATAAGACATGTAGACAGAGTGCTTTGCTTTAAATGCCTCTCCCCTGAGGCTAAGTAAGTCAGAAGTAAAAACGCTGAAGTAGCATTATCGAAAATTTCCTTCATTGCARTATTGATTTTTTACGGAAACAGGTCTTTGAAGAGTACAAAACTTAGCCTTTAAACTGTACAGAATAAAAAATATTTACATTTTAGATATAACTAGACGGGTACGTAGAAATACCTGCAGAGAAGAGAGTATCATTACACAGATGAAGAATGTAGATTGAACAGATTASTACCATGATTCATTAGGAATTGAGAATCRAAATAAAAAATYTAGATGYCAGAAGTAAGTTTTGRTAAAATTTTCTTGAAAGTTCAATATCTTAACTACACATTTCGTGGAATTGATTTAAACACAAAATACGTAGAGGCTCATCGCGTTTGGTGTATTTATAGAACGAATGTTTGTGACAATTTCGACGACTAGTCTTCTCTAGTTTGTCAATGCCATGTCCTACTTTGTCTTTACAAACACTCTCCAGAACGGCGTCTTTGAGTTTTTGAACACCTGTTGACTGTGGAGTCTAAGTCTACGAAGAACGGAATACATCACTTTCGCTCAGTAGAGGGACATACCTACGGACCACACTGGAAGACCTATTTGGGCTCGTGGAAATCAAATGACTAACTGCCTGCAAGGAACGGTTCCTTTTTATAAGTGTGATCCAAGAAACTTCTTAAAAACCCATTCCAGAAATATCTAGAAAGAAAGCTACTGAATTTTCCATGACGTGGAAASAAGTGTTCAGTCGATTTTTCATTTTCTGATACGTAAATTCGAATAGCTATATGCACTGTTTGTCCCGTATATTTTTGATTGCGATATTGGAACATTGAAGTTCACATGGAACAAAAATAATGGATTGTGTCATACAATGTAGTGTTGGAGAGGTGAGAATTTAARCTTCATTTAACCAAAAATTAAAGTTGAAGAAAAGTTACAGCTGTTCAGAACTCAATGAAAATAATGAATAAATTTGCTATATTTTGAAAAAGGTTCCAGGGGTTGTGACGTTAAACAAGTGGTCGCAAAGCCAGGATTGACGCCTCGAAAGGTTATGCTGAGTGTTTGGTGTTATCGGAAAGGAATCATCCACTATAAGCTGCTCCAGCCAGGTCGAACGATTGATTCTACACTTTACTTTCCACAACTGATTAGATTGAAGCAATTAATCGAAAACAAAATGTCCAGTACTGAACAACAGAAAGGGCTTCGTCTTCCATCAGGACAACGCTAGATCACACACATCTTTGATGAGTCCATGAAAATGGGAAGAGCTTGAGTGGGAAGTTTTGATGTATCCACCATATAGGCTTGACCTTACACCATCGGACTACCATTTGTTTCGGTTAATGCAGAACTCTCTTAATGGAGTAAAGTTTGCTTCAAGAGAAGCCTGTCAAAATTACTTGTCGCAGTTTTTTGCCGAGATACTAGAAAAGGTTTACACTGATGGAATAATGTCTCCAGCGAAAAAATGGCAAAAAGATTAAAAATAAAACAAGAATAAGTTGAGGTTTTATTAGAAATACGAAAAGACTTTTGCGACTTCCCAATAAATCCCATAAATGTTAAAACAGAGTATACGGACCCCTTTTCCCTAAAATCGCGTTTTATAGGTTTTGAAAATCGTCGCGAAATTCTTAGCTAATGATGGGTTATTATCTCCTTCAGAAAATACTTCTGACGATTTTCGAGCATTGCTGAAAGCTAAAGAACTTTTTTTATGAAAGTGCTCAGTGAAGTCAGGACCTTCACTGAATGGTTGGCTAAAAGTCCATTGGTACCCCAAAACTTCAATCTTTTTTGCCTCGAAAAAAGAACTCAGAAAACCGCAAACTAGTTGAATTATGGAGGTTAAACTTCACACGAAGTTATAAAAAGGTTGGACGAAAAGAATACTATATATTATAATATTTGAAGTATTTATGATTTTTTTCATATTATAAAGTAGAAATTTGCACTCTGAACACAGCCTAAGTCTACATGTTTGAACTGAAATGAAACGCATTTAAGTATCTCTGACCCAAATCTGTTGACACAAGGGAAATCCGATATCRCACTTTTACAAAAGTTCAACAGAGTTGATGAATTATTTCGGCAAAGTAACATATTTACACACATAACTGCGTATCAACACGCAAATGAAAGCAAATTTAATAACACATTACACAGGAAGTCCTTTGTGCGGGCTGTGGACTACGACTGTGGTAATATTTGGTAAATTTTACTTAAATAAATATGAGTATATACATACTAAGTATATTGTATGTGTGTATAGAAATCTCGAAAATATTCAAATATATACATATGTGTAAAATTGCTTATGTTAATAACGGCGTGTGCGCGTGCGTTTGTGTTTGCCGAAAACACCTRCATTCATTCCGCATGAGACACCATGAGACACTTTCAACTTGGCTTGCGTTGACTTGGCTCTATTTATATAACAGTAAATAGCAGAGCATAAAAAGGCCAACAAGCCGGTGAATGTGTGCACGTATGTGTGTGTTAAGGATAAATAAGAAGTGTAATGACAACTGTCGTTTTTCATGCCACCGACACAAAGGGACTCCACAATAAATGTCACATCAATGATAATAAAAAATGTATACAGGACATGTGACATTATAACCTCAAGTCGGCACTCCCGCTGACCTCTGTGTACGTCTGAACGCACAACTGACATGGAGAACATGGAGTAGGCGGGTAAGGTTTGAAAAAAAAGAGAGAAAAATAGGAAAAAAAAAGACGAAAGAAAAATTAAAGCAATAACAAACTCAAAAAGGGACGAGGGTACATCGTATAACTATATTTAAATATATATTTATGTGTGCATTTATCTGTAGGCAAGTGTAAAAATCCGGAAAGAACATATTTTTAGTGTGAGCTGACTGACGACCTCCATTAAAGGTTAAGAAAAAATTGAATTTGGTTACAAAAGTGTCACCTGTTCGGCCTGCGACTGTGTATAACACCTCCATCCTCGCATTTACGTTAAGTGGCTTTTGAGCCGCA
>NW_017534486.1:52490-56893 GCF_001853355.1 Bactrocera latifrons
ACGGCAACGGCAGCTGTGTGACGCTGACGCGACTCTGCACAGTTGTAAGCCGGGAAGGAAGGAAGGATGCGAGGRCGAATGTAAAGGAAAGCAATACGTATGTAATGTAAATATATAAGTACAATAAACATTGGTATATAACTAGTAGTTACAGTGCTTTGCAGAAAGAATGTGCATAAATTTAATAAGATCTGGCTGAAAATAGAAACTATAGATCAAATTCGACTCCAAACTATTTTCGTCGTATGAAGAGCTAAAAAAAAACAAAATTTCAGAGGCAAAAGTATTCGGCTGTGAATCCATATATGTAAATATGTATGCATCGTATTTGCGAACAATGTTTTGGTTGAAAGTTTGGCGGCTCCTTGTGCCACTTCGTTACTTATCCAGAATAGACCCTGACATATTAAGCATATGTCCAGCGTACAATGAGTCCCCGCATGACACTAGCCTCCTCTTCGCATGCCCTGCTTTTCTTGCACATCTGATACCCCTCTTTTTATGGTCCGATTCCGCCTAAAAAGCACGCTTCCTGGGCCTACTTTTGGATGACGTCCATGACAACGTATCTAATCCTTACCAAAATAACGGGAAATTATGTACCCGTTACAACAATATTGTCGTTAAATGGGGGATATCCAGTAGTCAACCGCAATCATCTTTAGCACTGGATTTGTAGAGATTTGTAAAGTTTAGTATTAAATCTTTTTTGTAAATTGGTGATGGTACCTTTGTCGAGGTTTCGATAATTTGAAATAGAGTTTGTCTGTTCATACTATATGTAGCTTGCTTTCAAAGGACAGAGAAGTAAGCTGTCAATGACTTATAAAAGTAGAGTAGAGTAGAGATCAAAAGTGGTTTTGTTAACTTTCAAAACTAACTAAATCCCCAGTTCGGTCAGACTGCTACRACATTCTGCAAGTTACCAGTTCTGCAGTTAAATCTCTCGAGGGATACTACAATGTAAGCTAACCTAATTTAGTCAAATTCCTGAGGTCTTATCAACTCAGAACGATATTTTTTCACCAAAAGTATTCGCATACATCTAAAGCAGTAAAGTGGCTTGAAATTTCTGGAACAAAGCGTTTTTGGATAATATTAGGAGGCAATCCACAGACTGGTGGATATGCTGGATACGATGCGTTGTTGGATGTGGATTTAATACACATTCCATAATCTACTGCCTGGGGGCCATAGAACACGGTGCTTCTATAGTTTAAGTGGAAACCAATTTCGCTACTTAAGGCTTCATTGCACATGTACCTGAGCGGAAATYGACATTTTAATTCAAAACAGCGGATAATGAACCAATCTTCGGAACCAAATTTTTCATGAGGATCTGCACGGCTTTGACTAGTGTTTTTCTCTCAGGAACTAGTGTTTTTCAAAAGCTATTAGAAAAACAGTTTGGCCAAATTTTGGTTAAATTTTTTACCAAAACAAGAAATTTACCAAATGTATTTATCAAGGTCGTCGTACATCTCGTACAGCTCATCACTCCAAAACCATATATGTATGTTGATATCACTCCATCAAATGTGGTATTCGCCATTGCTAATGTGCAAAGGACCATAAATCTCCCACAGAACCTTTCTCTTAAAAATTCGTAACGCCGACTCAACAGATGCTCTCACAGTCCAAGCCTCTGCACTATGTAGCAGGACATAAATAGGGAATGACTTGTCGAATTTGGTCTTTGTTCGTCGAGTGAGACTTTATTTCTCAATTACCTGCTCAGTCTGATATAGCACCTGTTGGCAAGAGTTATTCTGCTTTGGATTTCAAGACTGACATTGTTGTTAGGGTTAATACTGGTTCCAAGATCGGATCGGCAATATATAGTAAGACTTTGTTCATAACTTTAAATTTGGTGAAAAACTCACTAGAAATCAAAGCAGCATACGACGGTGCGCTACTGTGGTGCAAAAACCAAAAGTTATCAGCACCTAATTAACGCCTTCAGTTTCACGCATAATAGTCAAAAAGTATTCCTTGTTGACAGCTTAGCCGATAGGTAGCAATTCGGAGTACACCACCCCACGATAATCGAAGAAAACTGTCAACATAACTTTTATTTTTGACCTGCTTTGACGTGGTTTTGTCGGCTTCGGCTCATCTTTGTCACGATATTCGGCCGATGAATCGTCTGATCCAAGACTCATCGCCAGTAATAATTCGTTCTATGACATCCTGGTAGTCGGAAAGCATTTCAGACGTTAATGCGACGCTGTATTTGGAAAAAAAAAACTTTTGTGATTTTGGAATCAATAGTGCTTTCACTTCTCTTAAGCGCAAATGATCTTTCAAACTAGTTTTCGCTGTTACTTCCGTTTTTTCAGCGATGCGAGTAAGATCTGTGACTGTTAGTCGTCGATCCTCTTCTGTCCATGTTGATATCCTGGACGTTCTCTCAAGCTTTTAATAACTTTGTAGTATACTTTAAGCCAAAAATAATAATTTTAGAAAAACTTAGACCGACGTAACCCTTTAAGTATATTACATAACTCCAAATTGATCAATGTTTAAGTCGAGCAGAGCTATACTTGTACACCCTTAAAAGTACGTACTTTTTTTTGAATGCGATCAATTTTACAAGTTACTGTATTTTTGGCACATACGTGTAAAGCTTTCCTTTCTTCATTTCGCCCTTTTTGTATATTTGCCGCTCTTTACATTTCCGCATTTTCTCAATACACGCAAAAGCGCCACTTGCCACCGCTGACGAGTTGAAAGTGATTTTATGGGCTCACAACAATAACAGCAACACTAACCAATAGTACATATTGCGTGGGTTATTTTTCACTGTCATATTCGCTTACTGTTTGACGCCGCTGAAGCATTATGCTTCATGTCATTGTCGCCGCTGGCACTTATGCCACAATGCGCTGGCAGGACAATAATGCCGCAAACAATATGCCACACACAYACACGCGTTGGTTCGGAAAATCTCATAAATACGCATTTAAATGTACTTATGTAGAACACAGCGCCAACACACACATGCATAAATGCGCCCATAAATCTGCATGAAAACGCCCAAAACATCATAGCGGTCCCGTACGGCTCTCGAGCTGATCGCATTCGCCTGGGAAATGTGAAAAGCTAGACGTTAATGCGTTGCCTGCGACACCGAGTGCCGGGGAAGGGCGAGAGTTGGGCGCTACTGTTAATTCATAGCCGTTAAGGTTTGCGTCGCCCCTTCTAAGACAATGCTTGCTTGACCAGCTCATTTGCACATTTATCCTTCCATATATGTATGTTGATATGTGTGTGTTCTATCRATGGGAGGGTAAGTATCATAGATACATATTTCAATTCCCGTAAACCCGTCGGGTTCGTAACATTTCAACTGAAAAGTTTACATCCTACCATAGCAAAACACATTTTTTGAAAAAATTCAATTTATTCAATAAGCCTCAGTTTCGGCGATCACCTCTTTTATCGACGAAAGTTTCTCCTGTTTGTTTCATCTTCAACGGCGACTTTCGATTGGACTTCGGACTGATATGATGGATCGGTGTTTCATCCATTGTTACATATCGATGCAAAAATTAAGGTTTGTAATAACTCGTCGTTGGTTTTGGCTAAAAGTGAGCTCGCGCGGCCCCCACTTTCCACAGAACTTATTCATACGCAAATATTCGTGAATGATATGATGAACACGTTCAGTTGATATCTTTAGAGTGTTGTATATGCATCTTGAAATCGTGTAGAGAGCTGAGCACAGGAGTAGCGAGTGTCTAAATGGTTCCGACACGTCTTTCTAATTATAAGTTTGACAAGTCGTGTTCTCCAAAATGTTTGACCTCACTGCGTGACTGCCAATGAGACAGTGTCCATTTGGGATGCCTACAATTTAATAGACTTTTTATGTTCCACTCTGGCCCAGAAAACTTACACGACCCCACAAGGGCTGGTAGGTGATCAATGCTTGCTGAGTTCGCACGAATTCTAAAAATCTAGCGCCTGAATGTACGAAGACAGGAGCACCTCAGCTCGGTCTCGCCCTCAGGCAATTTGAACATGGATGCCATTTCTTGCAAGCTCATCGGCATTACGATTTCTGTGGACTTCGCTATGGCATAGAGCTTAGACAAGAGTTAACATGAAAGAAGCATCACAACTACTGCGAACTACTTACCACTGAGCATTTACAATTTTACCGCATATGAACGACAAGCAGATCGTATGATTTTAGATTCCTTGTTTATAGAACTGCATCGTCCTTCTTCAGAACCCTGTTCTATCTGCGCCTATATTGCTTTAGCACTGGCGCATCTTCTTCTACCTACAGCATGGCACTTACCACGAGTAAGGTCAATTCTGCTGTAGTTGCTGTTTTGCGAGCGACTTCATGTGCTATCAAAAATGGTAGCATACATTTCGGCGCATTGTGTCCGGTT
>NW_017534486.1:57998-60222 GCF_001853355.1 Bactrocera latifrons
TGGTGATTGTGGTTTTCCTCTACTTTAAGATGAGCATGATTTTAATGTAAGTTCGTAGTTTTCCGTACACTATGACACTGACCAGAGCAATTCCATAAATTGGTAGTTGAAAGACTCGCTGGAAGACCAAAAATATTTCTAACACAAATGCTAGCAGGAAAGCTCAGGTCTAAACCTAAACAAGGTAAGAACAAATTGAACTCTAAGATAAAGAGAAATTTCGCTTTTGTCGTTCAAGAAATTTTACCATATAGTGATTTAAGCTATCSCAAGGGATATTGGTTGTCTCATTTAATTATCGAGGCCTAAAACGGTAGATAGATAGATAAATGAGATTTGCAATGCGTGTTAAAGTMTATTGTGCCTTCTGCTAGGTGTCATAGAAACGATGTGATACCTTTTCGAAACATGGGTCCAAGCGCTTTAGTTTTACATCTGCAGACTATTGTGCAGTCTACAGGGTTTGTCCGGAAAGTAAATAATTAATTAAGGCAATCGTTACGATTATGGTGCTTGGAACCCCTGTCGTCTCAAAATGCTTGCCTTTCTTCGGGCTTTTCAGGCAAGGAAACAAAAGAGGCCGGGAGGCCACATCTGAGCTGTAGGTCGGCTACGAAAGCGTTGGGATGCCGGCGTTGGTTAGGTAGCGTTATCGTGTTRCAACTTCCAATCGGCTGCGATGTCTTGTCGGACCCTATTGACCTTTCGTTTGACTCTATTGAGGACTTCCACGTAAGACTTGACGTTCACRGTTTGTCCAGGAGAAACAATGTTATGGTGGACGTAGTCTTTGAAGTCAAAAAAGACACTACAATTCTTGCTAAAGCGACATCTGTGTAAGACTGCTTGGTCATATCAAAYGTCTCTGTCGCAGATTTAAGGACCTTCACACTGAATTTTTTCTTGTATCGATGCTCTAACCAACGCTGTTTTGACTACTCACGACTTGAACTACTCACAGAAACACGTTACGCAAAAATGTTTATCCTAACTCTCCAGGTGCTGGATATAAGTGACCGTCCATTTTTTTAGCTAGGATCGCCCTCTACCGAATCCAGTCGGTGCACGCACGCTCTGACGTAGAGTCGCGGCGGAAGAAAATCAGTCCTATTACTTTCCGGATAAACCCTATATAAATAGGAGTTTGGGAGCTTCCAGATCCATATCGCAGCACCAGCAATTTGCACAAGAGGCTTAACCAATCTCAAATCAGAGGTTAATGGACTTACAATGACCAGCGTAGAATACTACACATAGCGGGACTTTGTTTGTCGGGATATTAATTACATTTTTGACCCCATTAGCAACCATTAATAACTTAGCCTGGTGCATGCCTTGGAGATATAACCAATATTTTTCCCTGCTTACTCTTTCCTTCTGGTGGAGCAGTTCGTTTATAGTTCGGTCCTAAAAAGGTAACAATTATATTACTTCCATATAAATATATTATTATATTTTTACTTTATTTCTCATTACACTTCCGAAATCTTGTTATCAAACTGTAGTTTTCTCCTTTATCTTCCAAAAATTCTACATATGATTTGAGTTAGCAGGACATTTTTTTGTGGAATGACAGCACGCAAGTTTCTGTTTGTATTGATTAAGCTGCTGGAACCAAAGATTATTTGATAAAAATTTCTATATAATTTTCGACAGAGTTTGCCTTTCAGCTCTTTCAACAAACTGTAGTCTAATGGATTCAAACTTGAACTTCGAGGGGGCTAATTATGTACAGCTATGAAAGTGGGAATATTGGTATGAAGCCAGTGCTGTGTGATTTTTGTCTTTCGGAAGCATTCGGAAGCACTCCGCTCTCCATCGAGAGGGTATGGTATAACTGCTTTAGCACAAATTCAAAGAGACCCTGCTGTACAATTTTTCTTCCACTTTTCGCAGAAGTACGGAGACATAACGCCTTTACAGGAGACTCCTCACTAAACCATTACAGCAAAACAATGGTGACCACTCGGATCCCTTGGAATAACAGTTKTGTAACAATGAAAGATTTTTCATCTGTGTAAAGAATACTGCCATTGACAGTGTGAAACTTAAGAAGCTGTCGATTGCTCTGTGGAGCCTAATATGTTTCAAGCTCATTGAAGATCGCTGTTAGGTGAAGAAATTATCTCTAATATTATAAATCCCAACACTGATTTGATCGATATATCCACTTTTCATGACTTTTTGCTTTCTAAAAGAATGCGTTCGCGAACAGTTTTTATGG
>NW_017534486.1:61192-64231 GCF_001853355.1 Bactrocera latifrons
ATCCGAGATGTAGCCGAAGCCAATATTTCAAAGAGATACTCTTCAAAAAAGAATTGCAAAAACATAGAGAACCTCGAAGTGGATCACTTCTCTGACCATCAACGTACGCTATATATGTGTATAAAAACTTACCATTACCTTCCTCAGTGATACGAATTGTACAAATGCTTCACCGCAACTYAATTGCTTGCTCGCTTGTGCAAATCACTATCATATCGTACATGTGTTATATAAYAACATAACAACATTTTGAARCGTGATATAGTTAATTTAAATCGCATTCGAACGCAATTTAGATAAGATGAGCGCATAGTGACCGAAGAGCACCGGTGTACGGAACGACAAATTGTCAAGTGAATAAACATGCGTATGGCACACTTCCCGACTTAATTATTTACCAGCGAGCGCACCTGGAGAATGCCTGTCAGTGGCTGCTAAGTGTGCAAATAGTCGCCTGTTGATGCCAACATTACTGTTGTTGCTTTTGTTCATTGATGTCGCTGAGCAGCAGCCAAAAGCTGTCAGCTYCGCGCTCCAGCCAGGACACCCCAGAGACGAAGGCGCATCACATTTTTGGCGCCATGGCCGAATTAACCAATTCCATTCCACTTATTTTGCGGCAGYTAGAATTTTAATTATTCACACGGTCGGGCGGCTGACACAGCTGTGCGCCACCATTTTGCATTGGCAGTCGTGCCGCTGGCTGTTCGCTTGCGCGGCGCTGCGGTGATTAATTGTGCATTATTTCGGTGCTCGTGTCTTRGCGACGTCAGGTTGCATGCGGCTGTCGGCAGGAAAGCTGACTGATTTTTCGACTCGCTACATGTAGCATGCCACACGCTTGCAAAACATAAGTACTCACTGTATATACRTATGTATATGAGGCTTAGTGCGAGTTACACGCGAATCACTCKTGAAAGTTGTCGTTTTCCGTGCGCTCATTTCTTACTTTTTCTTCATTTTCCCTATTTATGGCACGGTTTTTATTTTGCCGTTACAAATTGTTTGCATAAAAATCGAAATGCTTTGTTATTTGTATGAAATGCTAATTTTCRGAATTCCAAAGCCCTTGAGTACAGCGCACCAACTGAACTGCCTGTCAACGCTCTAGTAAGGATTTGCAGAGGACCTCTGCGCCCTGCCCGAATCATTTATTATTTTATTGTGGTTTCTTTGCCTCATTTCGTGTATGAAAAATTGCATTTATTAAATATTTCGAAATGTTGCACGCATATACCTTCCCGTGTGCGCTGAGAAAAATGCTCGGCAATTCGTTGCCTACGATTTGCATGTCCCTTTTTTGACGTTTTACGCTCCGACTTTGTTGTCCCTCAATTARAATAATTGTCGGCGGGAAATGTTAATTTAAACTTAAGTGATTACATTCGACTTACATAAGTATTTAAATGTGTATTTGCAGAAAAGATGTAATCTACACAATGCCGGATTAAAAAACGAACTATTTCTGCATTTTGTTATTAATAAAGGGTGCTTAAATTTGATAAAGAGATGAAAYTTGCTCAAGGTAAGAATACGGTTTTTTCTAAAGATAAATACATTGAATTCGTAAAGTCACTAATTCTTTAAAAAACACTAATTCAGTTGTAAAGGCTCTCCGGTATGCTCTCATCGGCGCATATCTTAAGCTCATGAATATTTGTGAATATTTGAGTATAGTTAGGCAGAAGTACCTTTGAGCAGCGAAATCCATATCCAAATAGAGCTGACCAAGAGTATTCGTTTGTCAATATCGCTAATAGGATTTGAGCTCTATAGTTCTCCACAAAAAAAAAAAAAAAAAAAAAAAAAAAAAAAAAAAAAAAAAAAAAAAAAAAAAAAAAAAAAAAAAAAAAAAAAAAAAAAAAACAGAGAGAGAGACGCTCTCTTTTTAACACTAACGATTCCGGCTTATCTTTAAGTACAATGATTTCCAAATCCGAAATTCTCGCCAACAGAGAATAATGTAAAATAATAATAAAATATTGCACCAACCAATGGAAATATTTCGCTTATTCYTTACGTACATGGTTCGAATGGTTTTGTATTTTAAATCTTCGTTACTCTAGTTGCCACCCTTTAGACCAAAAAGCAAAACCATATAAATAAATGAACTTCCGTGTATTCCTTTGCGAGTAATTTATGCTAAAATTCATTTATAGCAGTACTACAACAGTGGTAGTACAGTTAAATCGACTAGTTTCAGGAGTTTTGCTCTTTTTGTGCTCGTTTTGATGACGCTTCATACATTGTTTCTCTGTTTGTTAGACTGAGTTGGGCATAAAATTAGCACGCATTTGCGGAAAGTTTTGTGACCAAGTGTATAAATAATAAACTAGTATTATATGTAAATATGTTGAGTTGAAATCATAACAAGAAGTAGAAGGTATTAAAACTAAATTATACTAAAACCCTTTGTTTTTGATGCGATTCTTGCCCGTTGCTTCTAATTTTTGATATTTTGAATTCATAAACTGATCTACAACATGTTRTCAGTTGAAAAYTTTTTTATTTGRAAATTTTRGTATCCKTTTTCTAGCAAACATTCTATTCTGGGTCGCATAAACAGTCTGAGCAGTTGGTGTTTCATTACGACCAGTACAAGGTCGTTTTCATAATGTTTCTGAATTATTCTGCTATAAATTAACTGGTATTTGAATATAATTGAGGCTCATGCTGTTAGTGGATCTTATAAAACGAAAAATATGAATAATAGCATATAAGACCCTTGCAAAGTAGGGCTAGTGGGGCGAAACGAGCTAGTAACTAGCAGTTAAGTTAAGCCTGTTCCAGAGTCTTATGTGTTTTATGTTACAACATGAGATTTAACTCTCATCCAACATATCTGTTCTGGAGTAGCAAAAGTAAAGTAGAMACCTTCAGATATGTTGGAATTATCTCCTCTTTGTCTTAAGTTGTTTCCTGCACATTTACTTCCATTTAGAGTTCTGTATACCGTTCTTTCTTGTCGTGCCAGAAAAATAGTGAACGGCGTCCGTTTGTGGTACTTTGGCAGGTTAATGTGGTTAGTAAATCTTATTC
>NW_017534486.1:65221-89905 GCF_001853355.1 Bactrocera latifrons
CTTTCACTTGAAATATTTAAGCTTCAACTATGCTTTATTACAGCTTGAACTTCCTCGTAAGGTATGCAACAGCGAGGGGCAAAAGTTCGTGGGGTAAACGTGACATATGACCATTCGGATAGGTTGACATGACCTAAGCCTAATGAAATTCCACCAGTTCATGTTCTCGCCTGATAAGCGAACTTTGTTCAACAACACAATGCAACGCATGCAATTTCGCCACAAACACACGCACTTGAACACACACACCCATACTTACATGCACGTCCAGTGTTGCATAAATGCATGTAAAGCCTCCAACGGTGCAGCACTTTTCCTCTTTCACGACAAATGAGTCACAAACAGGCGATGAAAATTGGCACACACTACGAAGGCGTATACGAATGTGTGTGTGTGTGTGTGTGTTTAAGTTATTCCTTATTTGTCGTAGTAATAAGCAAATGTTTTTCACTTTGAAGTGTTGGGTGAAAGTTACACAAAACAAAACCTCGAAATTAAATAATCCGCACATAAAGCGCAATAATTATTACAAGGACTGTGATAAATGCGAGGACTTAGTAAATTGACTTAGCTGACTATGTGAAAAGGGAAGCGATTCAGTGTTTGTGACCTCAAGATAGTACGATGTTGGTTTTATAGCTGGTGAGTTTTGATCGTTTCATAAAACTTCGGATAAGAAAGAACAAATTCTGATATTTGRATCGACAATGGAAGATAATGCATCAGAAATACTTGGGAAGCTTTGTACATCCATATTGCTAAGGATTCAGAATGGTTTCAATTAATTTCCTTGAACTGAAGTTACTTCAAATAATCAAATGGTCCAAGAGATTCACAAGATTTGGTTTCAACAATACGATGCCACTTCCCACACATCGCATTTACCACGCTTTGGACTGGTCGATTGGCCACTGAGGTCATATATGCGGACAACCTCGCTTCAATTCAGGCTTTGAAGCAAAGCATCATGCTTGTCATTCGTAGTTCTCAGCCAATGGACCATTTGATGCGTAGCTGCGGCCTTTCTTTCGAATAATAATGAAGATTCCCCATTAARTTTGAAGTTTCTGTGTTTTTTTAAGTAGGAAACTTCGAAAACCATGACCCAAAGTTATGGAAAATTACATCATAAAAGGCATTTTTTTGGTGGGATAGAGAGCCTGTTAAACTAGCTGCCAAAGGAAAACATCTCGTACACGCCTCGCTGCTCAACAAGTGGAAACTTCATTCTTCAACTAAAACGCAAGAAGAAAAAAGAAATCTAAGCCCTCACTAAGGCCATCCTCATCTACGGAAGGTTGTAACAGCGATCACTCCATCAATATTGAATCCACGCACTTGGCACCAATTTCCAGAAAACGGAAGAAAGTCTTTCAAAAAGCTCCATAACCAGAAATGCGTGAAGACAAACTTTGACCAATATTGCAATACGGAGTTCCGCTGGTTCAATGCTCAAAGAACTAGCTATATACCTGATTATCTGTGATAGTACCTGCAATGATTGAAAATTTTCATAATTATTCAAGTCCTTCGATAATTTACACTAGGGAAACCCAAGTTTAATTTGTGCATMACTCAAAATATCTCAGGAACTCCGAAACCATTATTGTTTTGGGTTTCTTCCTAAAAACTTCGCTTCTATTATTATGTTTGACWTTGACACAGCAGCCAAAGTTTGATCCACCACTACATTTGAAACGTAAATTAAAGCCAGAACCCAACCAAACCTGACCTAACCAAGCCTAATCTTACCTAATCAAACTTAATCTAACCAAACCTAACTGTCGTGGGCTTCTTCCTACAAACTTACACCTCAAGTGGCTTTTTATTTTGAATGATAGCTTAGATTTTAATATGGAACGTCCATAATTCAGCGGAGTTCTGATAAAACTAAGAATATATGATGTCTTGGCTGTCACTGAGCAATATTTCATTGTAGTGAGATAGAGATTGAAGTCAAGTTTTTAGAAGTTTTTAATCTATTACAATTACGGATTACTATAAAAATGAACCCGTGTCGTCAACAAAAAATTCCTTCTTCTCGAAGTCACTGTTCTATCAAACCCACTCCATATTTAACTCCCGTAAGCATGACATAAATAACTACTACCAGTGACGGTAAAACAACGGTAGTTCGTTCTGCACGCGCAAAAGCGTTTACACATATTGTGGTGACTTTTTTAATGTATGGTTTCATGGTGTCATGTAGTTGTATTTGAAAAGTGAAAATTTACGCRTCGCATTACAACCGGTTATTAGCCACTTAAATGGGCTTCTAGGGTCGGCGCTATTTCTGTCCTTTTTKTTTTGTTGTGAGAGTAGAATATTTGAAATAGGAAAACTGTTTGACAACAACGACTCCTGCCACTGCAGCACAGCTTGCGTGTTCACGAATGGGCAGTTCCAGATACTATGTATGCTTGTAATTACTGTTGGTTAACGATGTGACACGACTTTTGTGCGAATAACGTGAGCGATTTAACAAAAAGAGTATGACTTTTATTTGTTGTTAGTGTTGAGGGGAAGATAATCGTGATTAATGTGAATWTAGATTTTTTAAATATCGCACAACTGATTGTACCTCAATATACTAACGCTTCCTTTGGACAAAAGTGATGTAATCGGTAAAGCCAAAGTAAAAAGTCCAGCTAAATGAGGTTACAAYRGCACCAGTCGTTTGTACTTTGCCCATTAGGTGCCAATTCGAGATAACAAGTGCAGACAGGTCCTTCTTGATCTTTCCAACGAAGTGCAGGTATTCCTCTTTCCCTATTTTCACCGGCGTGTACTGAATCGAAAACCTTCAAGGCCGGAGTGTTGTCTTCCATTCAGACAACCTGATCTAGCCGTCGCAGTCGCTGTCTTTTGATTCGCTGAACTATGTCAATGCCGCCGTATATTTCGTACATATCATCGTTCCATTGACTTCGGTACTCGCCATTGTCAATGAGCTATGGACCATAAATCCTCCGCAATACCTTTTACTCGAATACCCCTTAGACCGTCAGATGATATCATTGTCCATATCTTGTAGATTTTGGTCTTTGTTCGTCGAGAGAGGACTTTACTTTTCAATTGTATAATCAGTCGGAAGTAGCACCTATTTACAAGAGTTATTCTGTGTTGGATTTCGATGCTGACGTTGTTGTTGGTGTTAATACTCTAATTTAGACGAAATTATCTAGGACTTCGAAGTTGTGACTGTCTAAAGTGGCGTACGAGCCAAGTCGCGAATGCGATGATATCAGTAGATATTTCGTCTTGCCCTCGTTCACAACCAGACCCACACGTTTCGCTTGCTTATCCTGTCTGGAGAAAGCAGAAGAAACGTTGCGGTTGTAGAGGGCAATGATATCAATATCATCGGCGTACTCCAGCTGCTGTAAATTCTAATAGAAGAGTGTACCTTCTCTATTCTGCATAGCTAAATAGTACCATTTTCTCCAGCAATAGGTTGAAGAAGTTACATGACTACGTTCATCGATAACACCTTATATATAATATTAAGAAGGCTTATGACACTACGTCGCAGATTGTGGGGTCCCTCTTTTTGTGATTATGGTGAGCTCAACTAGGTTCCAATCGTCGGGCATGCTTTCATGCGACCATATCTTACAAAGAAGCTGAAGCATGTTCCTGATCATTTCTTCGCCGCCATCAGCCCATCTGTTGTTCTTCAAGAGGGTAATTGCTTTTTGTACTTCATTATAGTCGGGCAATGGAACATATATTGCAACGTCATCGATTGGAGAATCGAGTTCACCATCTCTAGATGTTTCTCTTTCACCGCCGTTCTGCAGGCTGGAGAAGTGTACCCTCCGTAACTTCAGTACGCTCTATCTCAGTATGCTCCGGTCGTGAAACCTTCCGTTAGTCGCCTATCTTTTCATAGAATTTTCGAGCACCACCCTTGTCGGCCAGTTATCAAAGTCTTCATTCTTACGCATTTGGGCTGACTTAATAAGTAAATATTAGATCTCTCTAACCTCAAAGCAAGCGACACATCATTTACCTGAATTTAGGTAGATGTAATGCCGAAGTTTAGTAAACTATTCACTAATCTTCTTTTTAAGTGTGTGGTGCGAAACTTGGTTAAAATGAATTCCTACATTGTGATCTGCAGTCAACAGTCAGCTGCATATCTCAGAATTACCGAATTCGTTTTCCTACGAAAATTACCGCAAACCCATCACACCAAGCGCACTTAATTCGACTGGAACAACTGAAATGTTGCATTTTAATTAGCTCCACTTCTTTTTGTCTATGTTTACGCCGCCAGCGACATAGCGGTGGGGAGGAAAGGTAAATAATTGGCAAAAAGTTACAGCAACGAAGTGTATATTTAAGTAGACGCAGGATACTAATTTATTTCAATTTTTATGCTATTTTAACTTATTGTGCGCATCCATTTCGTGTCACAGTTATGATTATTATCCTTATTGTTATTCCCGCATTGACGAAACTTTGCGGTGAAACTGAACAATGCAATGCCATGCCAATTCGCAACTTCGTTAAGAAGACAAGGTGAGCAAAACTGGAAAAAGGTGGCGGGGCAAAACTGAAGGTAACAGCGAGCTTTGAGAACGGTGAGTCGGAGCACAGTGTGTACTGCGGAGATAAATGTGGGGAATTGACAGCAATCACATGAAAATGAACGGAGTCACTGCCGCGTCAGGGTCGTTGCGGCGCACGGCGAGTGCGCTGGAGCATTTGGAGCGGCTCGCATGCTGCCGTAAGCAAAAACAAAGGAGCACCAACAGAAGCAATACGAGCACAATGACGATGAYTGGAGTAACTTTTGCACAATATGCGAGGTAAAAATGCCAGTTCTTTTACTCCAGTCTTTTTATTGTTGAAAAATGCTGCGTAGATTTTTTGTGCTTGCCTGCAAGCAAGCATCAATTCCTTTGTTATTATTATTTCATGTCGGTTTTCTATTTTAAATATTTTTCGTGATCTTTTTGTTGGCTTCTAAATCACGTCGAATAGCACGTTGTGAGCAAACAAAGCGTTGATATAAACTTTTATTTAGCTGAACTTTATGTTTTCAACGAAAACTTGCATAAGCTGCGCAACAAAGTAGGCGAGTGATAGCGAGTGAGGAGGGGTGGAAAATTTAATATCAAACTGCATTATTTTCCAAGATACCATTTCTATGCAAGTTGTATAAGTATTTCAGCGCAACAAAAACAATAACGAATAACGCGAAGAATTTCTCAATCGCCAAGCGCATTTTTGTAAGATTTCTCTGGTGCCATAGAATATGCTGAATATATAGTACATCGGCGTTAAGYACGATAGTCAAAACATTAGAAATTCAAAATAGTTGGCAATAGTGCGGTTACGAAAATGCAAAACGGAATTGTTAAGCAACAACGAATATCAGGTAAAAGTGAAAGAGCAAAATAGCGCTTGTAACACAATTCGGTGGCTGCTGCGCGGAAAATTTCAACAACAAAAAAAGCTCACCACCTCCATTCAACAGTCTTAGCCCATTAACGGCACAGCAGATGGCATTCAGGCAACTTTCGTTGTGCACTTTCTTSGAATTACCAGCAAAAAGCGTAAAGCCTCATTTGAATTTCAATAGCAAGGCGAGGCAGTGTGTGCGCGCGAAGAGAGAAGGTAGCTCTTTAAGTTAAGAATGAAGAATAATATTCGAAGAGTGAACAAAATCACAAAGAAGCACTGAGATAACGCTCCAAAGACATAAGGTTATCGAGTTTATTGTTATTTTTCTTATAGGTAAAGTCATTTCTTTCAAGAAAATTGCCTATATCTTCGTAATCAACGCAAAACCTGTCACATAGAAAATTTTCTTTAACTCCCTGCGAGAATATACGGATTTTACAATTCAAATGTCTACTACGCCACTTGCTTTCTTTAATTTGTTTTCAGATGCTCGATCCACTCCATCAAAGCAAGTGTTTTCGTGCTTTTCACTAGAGTAGYATTAAAGTTGCGTTAAAACTTGGGCGTTTTGACGAAGCTGTATAATTTTGTATGTTCTCATTAGTAAGGATGATTTTCATATGACCAACACCTTCGCGAATTTGTTTATACACACTTGTACAGRTCGTATGTTAAATAKTTTTTCATTCGCTCCAAATATCTGSTYGTATTAAGCACCGGAAAAACGTYGAAATCTTAGACGAGTGGACTGTTAACGATTATGATGTCACGTTAGTTTCACTGATTCTGCMTTGGATTTTGAGGCTGGCATTGTTGGTGGTGTTATAGCTGGTTCCAAGATAGGTGAAATATTGAAAGATTGAAGAAGTCGCACGATAGGTGGTAAAGATCGTTTGGTATCGAACGGCTCGTAGAGGTATTTTCCGATCCTGACGGAGCTTTTGGTATTGCTCAACGTCAGTTCACACATGACCTTATATGCGATGTTGAGAAGGTAGTTGTTTGTGGGGTCTCTCTATATGTTTTGTCTGAAAATGCGTCTCGCTTCCCTCTTCAACTCGCGATATCTACCCCTTCCCGTACGTGGTGTGGTCGATTGTAACTTTGCGAGGTAAGCAGTCGGCTTCTCTCCATTTCACCGAATAAAAACCCGAAATGTTAAAGGGTGTTCGTAAACATTAAAAATAAAACGAATTAAATATCACCATCAACTGAGCGCTACATAAGGACCAATGATTAAGACAGCTACGAACCTTACGACAAAAGTAAATCACCTCAGCTTCCAACGTTAAATTCTATAAACTGTGCTGGTTTGAATTCTGAAATTATAAAAAGAGGTTCAGTTATATTGTCAAATTACCAGCCCTGGAATTCAGTAAATTAGTTCCTTAGTGGCACTAACCTCTTTAAAATAACAATCCTAATATCCCTTTCCTTATAGTCTGATTCAGTTGAAACAGCTTATTTCCTGGTCCAGATTCTAGATTACAACAGTTAACACCTGCAAAAATAATCTAATCGATTAAGATTTACTTTTTGTGGCAACGAAAGAAATTTTGTGTTGGCTTGACCTAATCTTCGAATTGGTATAATCTGCCCAGATTTGACAGCCTTTTGTAGCTAAAACTCAATGGTAATTCAAGAAGAAGAAGAAAAATAAAAAAAAYTGTTCTCAGTATTGAGTTTACAGCATTGAACTGTCAAATTCGATGATCCCAGATCCGAGATTAATGGCTTCAATGAACTCGTTGTTAAAAATCCGGTAGATTACGACGAATTGCTTCGACCACCTGAGTAGAATTCATGAAGAAGTCGACTTTAAAGTGTTTTTTTTTTGTTTTGTTTTGTTTTTGGTTTCGGCTCTTTTCTAAAGCAGCATGCGCTAATCTGTCTCGATCTCTGGATCTCCCCTACTGATACGTTTGAAGAATGTGGGGTCCTTGAAGAACTAAACCTGACGTCGGTAAAAATCGCTTGATAAACCTTACACATCGTTAATGAAAAAGGTGCCGAAAATAATGTTGAGCTAATCAAAAAGATAAGTATAAAGAAACAACCTGAGTTGTGCATTCTGATAAATTTTAGTATACTGCTGGGTGCTATTGAGGCGATGTGCTCCCTAAACGGATATAGACGAACCTATAGTAGATCCAAGAGTCTTCATCCTGCGTCTTCAAACTGTTAAGCAGTCTATCATCATCTGCTGGGGAATATCCGGTTCCATGTCATATACACATCATGAGAGACTATGGCCCATACATGCGACAAGTGGCCGAAATTTTCTTTCGAGAAACTTAGTGAGGTTGTATTTACTCTTTAGCAACTTCGCCTGCTCGATATATTAAAGTTTTTCCCATTACTTTTCCCTGCGCATTCTTCCTTCGTAAGGTGCAGCTCCTTCTCATTAGAAGATGCTCGGAAAATGTCCCATATGTCTGGAAAGTTTGGTAAGCTGTCCTGCGACGCCAGCACCAATTCCTTTCGAGTTTGTAAACTTTGTACTCGATGCGCGGGTGTAGGCAAGTTTTTGCAATTTTCATAGTTGGAGTCCTAGCGAAGTCTGCGATATTTTTGAAGCGCAAAAAATCGCTCCATCCAATTGCTCTCGCGATCATGATGTCCATCCATCTTATAATTCTTAGCTTGCCTTGGAATTCCCACCATGAGAACTTTTATAGATTCATATGCTGCTTCTATTGAAGAGTCAAAATGTGAAWTCCACAAATTTGATCACATTAATCATCTCTATCACCAAGGGACCTATTTAAAAAAAAAAATAATAATAAAAACTTTTTTCATCGATTCGGTTTGTGCGCCCTGTTTAAACGAGCCTGCACGCGTCAAATAATCACAAAAGTTAGAAATCTCTTGGTAGTTACATAGATTAGTTCTTGATACCCGAATTTAACTAAAGAACTATGAATTTACAGCTTTCACAGCTTCCACTTCCACAAATCACATTTTAAATCACTGTACTCTGAAATTACTTTAAACAAATACACAGTCGTCCCACCAAATTTATATTGATATCAAATTTTAGCCATCCATATTTAGAGATTTAGAGCGACAAACAGCAAACAATACTTAAATAAAAGTTTATAATTAATTCAGTGCCGAGTACAAAAGAAGAATGGCGTACATTGCGTATATGAATAATGGAAATAATGAAAATGCATTGTGCGAAAGTTGGTGAATGATAGGATCACCCACGGCCAACTGAATAATGAGCTAATTAAAAGCCAGCGAATACTTTTAAGCAAATAAGTACATTGTATTAATGGCAAATATGCCGAAGGCACTTCGGTGGCAACGACCACCGAATTCACTATGCAAAAGTGTCAAACTATGCCCGAGTGCGTGCGAAAATGAGCTGAAACTTTTACAATTATAATTTTGTGCACATTTAAATGAATCGAAAAGTTTGATGGAAATTAATTCAATTTTACGCTGCAATAACTTTGAAGATGGTCGAGCCAACTAGAGATTGCCAAAAAAGAGAACTGTTTAAGGAATTGAAAGTTTCGAAAGCACTTATGGGAAACATTTAAATATAATAGAAGTGAAAGAAAAAAATTGAAAATTGTTTTGATTATTGAAAACAGTAAGAAGTTTACAAAGCAGAGAAGAGTTTGTTTGGGGAAAATAGTGTAAAATGGAGGCAGATTATGCGTTAAGCTGTTCTAAACTGATTTGATCTGTTTGATTATCTTATTCAACTATTCCAGATGCTGACCCCTGCGTTGTTAGTTCGTATGCCCCTAATCAATGTCAATATGTATCTGTCAATATTTGTTTATTTTATACACTCGTCTGATTAGTTTAAACCTTAAGATCAAAGCAACTGGAACTAATATGTATCTATAACATTTCGTCTAAGATTTCAGCTCTGCGCCTGAATGAAAACTGTTATGATACACTATGTCGCTGTCTTAGGTCTGTCCACAATAAATACAATACTATAAGAGAAGTATCTCAACTAATATATCTATGCATTGCTTTCGTTAAACAGTGTTTTCTATTCCTTCAAATGAGGCCATTTTCTTCGATTTTGACCTTCAATAGTTCAGTTCAATAACACTATGTTATAGTCATTGTTGACTAGCCAATAAAAAATATTCCATGCACATCCCAAAATACTGACGTAATAATCTTGCCAGCCGGTTGTTGCATTTTCCACTCTTTGGAGTGATTTCATAGTGTGTAGTCCACCCGGATGACTGTCGATTGGAGCTCGGAGTGCAAAGATGGACCCGAGTTTCATCCATTCTTACATACCGTCATAAATAGTTGGGTTAATTACTCTTGAGCATCTGCAAAAACTGCTCCGAATCGAAACATCGTCTTTCACATGCAGACATCTTCGTAACTGATAGGACATACACATTCAGTTGTTACCTTTAGAAGGCCTACTATCTCGAACCACTTTACGTTATGGTGATCCAAAATTATCTTGTGGACTGCGGTAATAACCTCACAGTCACCAATTTCGATGCTCATTTCTCCACGTCTTAACCTTGTAAACCAATCATTGATGTTTGATTTTCTTGGTTTTGCGTCAGGAAGCTCGTGTCTAAGTAATTTAATGGATTAATAAATAGAAAACTGAGAATAATGTTATATAATCTGTAGGCATGACCGTCTTTAAGTTTGCCACGATATTTGTAATAATCAGAAGGAAACGTAGGAGGTCCTATAAATTAAACCCACATTCTTTTTACTCCAAGAAGCTGCACCATTGTTAGAAACACCGATATCGAGCTGCTATACAATATAGTTCTCATTCAAAGTAAACGCTCAAAATCAAGTTAATTCTTATAAAACTTAATTACTTCAAGGTGGCGTGCCATTTTTCTCATGGAGAGAAATACATCTGTGTACCTGTTCAAATATCTGCTCCGTATAATAAAGCGCTGGCGTGTCCTTAGATTTGCTTAGTCGTTGGCATGTCTATTTCCGGAAGTATGTGCTTTTTCGTCAGTCATAGTAGCTCTATTTTTTTCGGTACCGAGCTGGAAGTTATGTTAGTCAAGTCATGTTTGCGTTCAAATCGTGACCAGCTTTTTTCGGGCTTTCTCTGTGTCTCGGGCTGTGATCACTGATACTATGTCGTCGGCGTAGCCGATTAAATATAGTYCGACTGGCGTTCCAAGTTTAAGTACAGGTCTGGGTCTAAACAGGACCCTTATGTTGCTCCTCACATAACTTTTCTTCTTTATCGTGATTCCTATCCAGCTTGATACAGTAGTTTTCTGTTGCTAAAATCCGCACCACAGCATTGAAGTAATTGTTTAAGTAGATTTTCATAGAGCTTTCCTGCTGGGCCGACTATTCGACCCTAGCCGGCGGTATGCTAATGGCAAGCAGGGATCCCCTTTACCTTACTAATTAGGACAAGTCATTGTTTCTTCCAATTTTCGGGAAATATTCCAGCTTCGAGGCAAGCGTTTTACATGTTTAAGGGTACTGCGGATCGTTATGGGGATATAAATTTAAGTATTTCTTTGGCACCCCAGCCGGAATGGGAGAACTGTTAGTTTTGAGCTTATCAACACCCAGTTGTAGCTCCTCGAGGGTGAAATGGCGGATTTCTGAAGGTCTTTTTTGGCCTGTTCTGGTTCATTGAAAGCGTGAGTTAACGATGCTATTCAGAAGGCAGTGTTTGAGATAGATGGGTTGGTTCGAGCTCCGAGTAAAATTATATTATATTGCATATTATAATAATTACTTTATACCCGAGTCCTCAGGGATTTTTCTTAACATCCTCACGCTTTTGCTACCATTTTAATTTTTTGCTTGCCTCTAAGGCATGCTTTAGATCGTTTTTCGCCGCTTAATAGGGCTCTTCTTCTTCGAATGCTGCTTCACTGCGCCTAGGTCTCATATATTAGTTTGTCAAAAAAGTCTTGCGGTATTTTTATTGAATTTTCAATTGTTCATAAAATTTTTTTTGATGACTCATACCTAGCTCTTGACCGATGCTAAGGCTGCTACTATGCCGGTCTCTTTCGACCAATTCAGCGATTTTATCGCAATTTTCGACGACAGGCCTTCCGGAGCGAGGCGCATCTTCGACCATCTCTAAACCAGAACGAAAACGTTGAAACCATCATTGTACGGTGGAAATGGAAACAGCATTGGGTCCATAAGCTGCACAAATTTTATTGGCTTCTTGAGATGCATTTTTGCCTTTATCGTAGCAGTACTGTGAAATATGCCGTATTTTCTCTTTATTTTGCTCCTTGTTTGCGACGCTATAACTCACGAACGACTTAGAAGAAACGACAATCAATTAAACACGTGTTAGCGCGTGAAATGAGCTTTCCAAGAATGTATAGCATGACCCGATGCAACGAATAAAACTACGCGCTCTCAGCGCCAACTAGCGAAAATACCGCAAGACTTTTTTTGACAACCTAATATTATCTGTGTAAACGAAAGCATTTGCGTCTAAGTTGGGCGATATTTTATGTTCACCACTAAACTGCTGCTTTATKTTTTCTGTGGAATGTCGTGAGCATTGATTTGTGGCAAGTTTACRTCATACAAGTACTAGGCATAGTGTGCTGAACAATTTTCATAACAGTTTTGGAAGAGCTGCTCGCTGGGTCTGTTMTCCGGCGATAATAACAAATCGCCCAGACCTGGCTGTATTTCTTATACTGTCGATTTTTTTCGAAATTTTTGTATGTTGTCGTTTGGAGTCTAGTAGCAGTTTATTACTGTGAAACCGAGGCATCTGGTCCATATGAAAAAGTCTCCATTTACTTTACTTAAATGCCGGCATTACTTCTTGGGGTATAGCGGCGGTTGAACTACTATCTGTGGGATGTTGTTGCTTCGATGCAGCCGAAGTTACCGTTTTATCTTATTTAGTTTAATTTATATATAAAATTTGAACATTTTCCCCTGATTGTTTAACGAATMCAATACTTTTTGTAATATTTGTTTTACTAAATTGTCTGACAGCCTTTGCAWTAATAATGTGTATGTTATATATTTAACATTTGCATAAACATTTAAGCAAAGCAAGTAAGCAAAGTTAATAAAAACGTTCTTTAAATTTTCGTCATTTTCATTTTATAACTCATTTCTCGCGCAYTTTTATACATACATACAGCCGCAAAGCTAACGTGAGCATTTATTTAAAGCAGAAAAGCCATTAAATCAGTAACCCCAGCTTTCGCACGCAAATCCTTCCACGCTCGGACAAAAACACAGATAACAAAACAAATCACCCTAATTGCGTCAACATTTAACACAATACAATTTGCCAGCGAAAATATGCAAAATATGCCAATAAAARACGGGCCAAATTGCGTAAATAAATTGGGGGAAAACGGCGAGGAAATAAAAACACACATTGAATGGGGCTTAAAAATTGCCTGCATACATTATAGTTTATTGTTGTTGTTGTAATTTTTGTTTTGTTGTACTGTTGTTTATGCGATTCCAAGTGAAGATCAACAGAGTCGTAGGCAATTTTATTGGCGGAAAGAGCGCCACGAAATGCGTAAAACATAAAACTATGGTGAGGATATGCATGTGTGTGTGTGTAACAGTATGAATATGTATATGTGTATGCGTGTGTTTGTGGCATTAACATATGCTTTGCAGTAACACAGGCAAACTCTCGCAAACTTACATATTTTTATTCGAATAAAATATATTGTAAAATTGCCTTACCGTTACTTTAGCCAATCGGCGCTTTTGYTTGTTCCGACGGTTTCATTCAAACTAATGACTATATAAATTTCGCTCATGATATATGATTGGTGGCGTCAGCTATTAGAAAGGTCTTCTCCTTCTATGCTCGACTCCTTTTAACCTAATGGGTTTTGTATTTTTCAAACGCTTGTATTTGCATAATTTATTGCATATGCTGCGGCGTTATCGGTCCGTTATTTCTACGGTACCTTATAAGCGACAGCAAATTTGAAGAGTAAGAATATAGAAATTCTGCGAAATTTAAGAATCTCTTTGGAGGAGAATATTTGTTTAACTTCACAGTTGGCAATTTCGAAAAAGCAATTTGTAGTGGTCAACAATACTTTGAGATTCGTACTAACTATTAGGGTGGTCATTAAATATTAGTTTTAGAATTTTTGAACTTTATGTAATTGGCTCCCACACTTCTGAATGTTTCTTTCGAAACGCAAAAATCAAAATTTTTGACACTTTGATACTTGTATATACATATTTCAATTTCATCTATTGTAATAATACATTTTTTGGKCTTTGTATTTTACATATGTAGGTTAGGCTTGATTAGTCAGATAGGCTTGTGAGTCGTCAATGACCAGTTTTTTTCCGTGGTAAAATGTAATGCTTTTGCATTGGTCATAAGAATAGTCATCATTCAGGATGTTTATGCTTGTTTTATCGATCAATATTTTCAGTGCTCTACACCGCGAGGAAAATACCATATCAGTCTATACCGATTAGTCCAAAATAAACTGCGGAGCACGTACGGGAGTATTTTCCGATGATCTGGGCATTTCTCACTCTATACGTCTACTGAACTCGGCTAGCATCTTCCAAACGGAAGTACTAGGCATGGATAAGGCCTGCAACGCTATATTGGAAAGCCACGAGAGGATACGCGGAGCAGCAATATTTTCAGATAGCCAGGCGACGCTTCTGGCCTTGTCTTCGCCCATGAGAAATTTCAGCATAGTCCCAAATTGAAAAAAAAAAAAAAACACTGAGGTCAATAAAAGACAAACTCCACCTAGACTTAATCTGAGTTCCTGGCAAAAAAGCAGTCGAAATGACAAAGGCAGGAGCTTTCCTTAATGAGTACGAGGCGGAGCCATACTTTATTGCAATATTTAATACTGAGTCAGTTCATATACTCATATTAAATAGAAAATTTTCACAAAACGAAACGATGTGGACCAAGTTTTGCGAATTTTTCGAGAACTTCTTCTGCGTGACTTCAATGTCATTATGCGTGTGCAGCAATGACATGTCGATCAATCTATTTTGAAAAATGTTCGTCTTYTYYCACGTTTTCATGTGGCGAAATGAYGAAAAAGAGCGTTCAGAGCTCGCATTCCTCACAGGAAGTGTGCAGAGTATGCAAAAAAAAAAATTATAAATTATGGAGTATAGGTCTACATCGCCTTTTGACTTTTGCTTCTGCACCCAGTGACACKGCCGTTGTCATTATTCAAAAGACCTTTGAATATATCTAGCAAGCTGTCAATATAATTTTCCATTTCTTTGGTTTTYAAAGCACATACTTTTTCTGGAAGCAGCAAACTCAGTTGAAATCTCTCTTATTCTCTAGAAAAGCCCATCATCAAATCTTCGCCAATTGTATCCAATAGATGAATGTATACTGAGACCCTAAATTATTCTTCGCAASTTCGAATGCAGAAATATTTACGTTTACGTTTTGTTTGTCGGTCGCAGACTCTTGGTTTTTCTTCGACAGCTTTCAGTTCTGTCGCCATTTTTTTTCGAGTTCGAATAAGTGGATCTATCATATTTGGTGCCTTTGCCAGATCGATGGATTTTTCTGAGGAATCACGTTTAGTGAATGAGTTAGAKATAGAATATCACATCRKTAAAAAATCCCAATTTTAAATTGAAATATGCAAACGGCTTCAATGTGTATCGACGCTCCCCCTTTCATTATATTCGTAGTTACTAGTTTTTCTATGTTGGAAAACTACAAAACCAAGGAGACTGTATGAATTGCACATATCAAAGATGGAGCTGAATGCAGCATTTATTTCAAGTGCTCTATCAAGGSGCGTAGTTTCAAGTTTAGCACTTTCAATAACGGATGTGTTTGCATTTATTAACAATTTAATCTGCATATGTTGCTACACTTTGTATCTGGKKTTTAAATTTCTSCCATTTCCACCCTCTGAATCCGCTACTGTGTTAATCCTATAAAATAGGAAATCCAACTTTAAATTATTTCTTACAACACTTTTGAACTGGGTCATCAAATATTTAGCTACTCAGTAAAAAATACACTGACATTATAAGAACGTAAAAGTGGGACTACCCTAACTTAAGCTAATGACAACCTCCATATATGTAAGCGCCACTGTACTTGCGTAGACCTCAAGTAACACATGGTGTCTGCGTAACCAAAGCTAGCAGTACCAAATTTCATTTTGTGGATGTCAAAATGCAAAAGAGTTGCGAAAACACMTAAATATATACTCTTAACCTTACATACAGAGTTTTTCACCCAATAGCGGATACAATGCTTCGAAAAAATGTAGACCTGCAGACCAAGCTAACACGCAAGCAGTAACCATATTCAAATTTGCTTCCCTTATCGAGTTTCTAGCGCATAGAAGRCTCTATGCCTCACCTTTGTTGGGCCTCACAGTACTTCCACCAACTTCTTTTYCGCTTGCCGCTTTTTGACTTTTTCATTTTTGGATGTTTGTTGGCACTTTGTGTGTTCTCTGTCAATACTTTGACGGTTGATTTGTTGTTTTTATTCCTTGTTTTATAAATGCTCTTTTCCCTTTTTGAACCTAATAGATTAGCATAATTTGTGCTGTTGATTCAGCGGCGCCATGCAAGCAAATTTCCGTAGCTGAGCCTAAATGGATAAAGGATAACAACTGACAGTTTTAACCAGCCTGTGGTGGTGGTAAGCTGTTTGTGTGTGTATGTATATATTTTGTTTATACATGGATTTTTGTGGTCTATAAATAAAATGTTTAGCATATTTTGCTTTGAGTTGGGTCGCGGATTTCGTGTTTTGGCACATCTATGAAAACAACGGTTAATTGAATGACATTTAAAAAATATTTTTATTGCTAAGCGAAAAGCCGCAACAATAACAATTCGGGAGAATATTTATAACCGCGGCAAATAGGCGCTAATCGCTCGGGAATTTCAATTAAAATAGATTTGCATATACTGAGTCAATATTTAGAKGCATTCTGTTTAAAATCTAGCCCAACAATTTAAATTCAATATAACAACCATAGCTGTCAGGTTTTTAAAAATATTCACACTTTTCCTTTGTAGGCGGCAAAGCACTGCAATTCAGCGCTTTGCGCAACTTTTCYTTTAAATTTATAAATATTAACTCTGCTGCACATTAAATGCAAGCACACTSTATTCACTTGCACCCGCTTACGCCCGCCAAAGCGCCGAATTTTGCTCGCCATTTTAGACGCTTTTCGCTTTTCAGCGTCATGAAAGGCGCGCTTCGCTTTGGCATTTCGTATTTTGCATGCGAACGAATCGACCATAAATAAACTGCGCTCCGACACCCAAGAAACTTTCGTAACTACTACAAAAACAACAGCAGCATTAACAACGACAACAATCAAGCTGAAAATATTGAAACGCAAATGAAAGTAGAAAATTGCCAGAAAGGAGTCGGTGTGAAAGCAATTGAAATGAAAATTAAAACACTCGAAAAATAGCGAGCGCCATTGGAGTGCAGCAGCGACAGACAAGACTGAGCATGATAAGTTAAGTGCGGGGGTGAGGGGAAAATTAAATTCGAATTCGAATTTAAATTAAASTGAAGTAAATAGAAATAACTTATACATTGATACACGATTCCACGCCAGTTTTCAATCAATATTAAACCAGTTTTTTTCTACTATCTGTTGCAATAGCAGATTTCCAAGTTTACTTCTTCTGCGAGCAAGCTTCTTATAAATTCATTAACTGCACGAGAGGGTGCCTGTCTTCTTTARCCTGCATTAATAAACTTACTGCAATTGAGTAAAATAAAACAGCTCTGTTTGCCTATTGGTTTCTAACACTATTGTTGGACAACAAGATTGATAGGGAACTGTCAGTTCCTCAACGCCAGCGAAATAGCTTAAGGTGTAAAACGTCAACTAAAGGATCGAAATCTAAGCAAATATATATATAGTTGAACTTCACTACAACGAATCACCATAATCCACAATAAAACTTAGACTTAGAGAGACTACGAGTTTGAATATGAAACTTGACTTCTATTGACATTTCAAGAGTTCTAGTTAAGGAAGTTCAAGTTAATACATATGTAGTATGTGGGAAAAGAGAGTAGTAATGGCTTGATTTAATTTTGTCAATTTTATTATTGAGCCCTAAGGTTCTTTAAGCTAACATCACCAATCATATGGAGTAAGGTTACTCGGATGACATATATTTATTATATGGTAGCTAGATTAAGTAATCGATCAATTTTAAGTATAAGTAGCCATAGGCATATAAGTATATTTCCTCTTTATCGGGGTCTAATTAAACGATTATGCCTGCGCTGGCTAGTTCATCTTCTTCACAGTTATCAGAAATATCATTAGGTCCTGGAATAGAAAGCAGGTTTATCGCGTGCGAGAAATAATTTTGGATGTCCGTAAAGTGCAGTTTTTCGAAATAGTAGGCGCTCTAAATGTATCAACCGAACGTCTACATTATAATATTAACGTATATCTGGGTATGCATAAGGAAAATCTGGACTGGGTGCCGTTCGAGCTTATATTTGACCAMGGAACAACGATTAGTGGATGATTCGATGGAGTGTTTGAAGAAGTTCAAGAGTGGTAAATCCGAGTTTTTGCGACGATATTTAACGATAGAAGAAACACGGCTGCATCTTTTCACTCCTCAGTCAACCGAGTGGACTATACACTATGAACACTCTCCAAAGCTTGGAAAAAACGCAAYAATAGGCTGGCAAGGTTATGACGACTGTATTTTGTAATGCGTTGGGATTAGTGTATTTGCCTTGAAGGAAACTCTGTTAAACAAAAAAWAAATAAAAATAAAAATTTCTCCACCAAAATTTGGTTTACTATGGTAGGCCGGGAACTTTTCAAGTGCCTTCACACTAGATTGTAAGAGAGCCACAAAACAGCAAAAATCATCTTTCATAGTTATGTATATATTAAAGTTCGTTAAAAATAATGAAATTATTCGAACATCACCAAAAATGTGGACTTACTCATGCGCTATGCTGTGCACTCGCACATCCCCACACTGGCAAATTAATGAAAAGTTGCGTATCCGCCATGGACTGCCATGGCCAAAAGAGGTATCCTCACATGACAGTGCAAAGGTCTAATACTCCAGCAGAGCACTTACGTGTGCGCATTTAACTATGCAAATTCAGCAAAAACTACGAGTACTCCGACCCTCAAGCACAAATAAGCACACACACATGCACACAAACAAACAGTGAGTCTTTTTAAATGGAGGCAACAGTTGAAGTGAACGAAATTGAAGACCACGCCGATGGCAAACGACCAAACTACCAAGTGTTTCACGCACACACGCACACACATACTTGAATGTGGCTGCATGCGGCCTCTTCATGCCACCCGCGCACTTCTGGGCGTGTCCAATGCAGTCACTTGCATACAAATGCCTCTGTGGCCGCCATGTCTTTCAAGTTCAGTGCAGTCCTCGATATTTGTTATCTTCGTGTGCGACTTCAACGTCTTTCTCATCGTTGTTGTTTTTGCTTTGTGCCAAATTTCATGCATCGAAACTTTGCCATGTACTGCTGTTAAGTAAAATTCCATAAAGTTTTGTTAATTCCACGTGAAACGTGCTTTGGTAACTTTTTCGCAAACGACACTGGTCTCAAAGCAAAGAAACACATAAAATACAGCAACAAGAAGGCGAATGTTTGCAACTATCGAAAATGGAATTGCATATGAAATTGTGAGCAAGGCATTACTGCAAAAGTGCACATTTATCTGCCACATGCGCTTACACACACTCTCACATATAAGTTTGCAAAAACGTTTAAGGTTTCGCTTTTTCGTCCTTCTTCATGAGAAACGGCCGCTCGTGTATTAGGAAATGGACTTTGCTATGAATAAACTGCTTGGCTTTCGCATTTAAGAATTTTAACCTTGACCTGGCAAATTTTATACGCCCCCTAATTGATATTGAGGATTACTTGTAGGAGATTGCTACCGTTACTCAGTAAACACTTTTCGTCTTTCGTTTTTTTATCTGGATTTGTTCGAATCCAGCGGCACGTGTGGAAATCCATATTTTCTAATAAGTTGCTACTGAAAATGTAAAATACAAGGTGCTTTCCAAGGTAAACAGGACTTAAAAAATAAATAATAACAAATGGTTTTTGCGGCAAAATCAATCAATCTTTTATTCAAAATAGTCTCCTTCTGCTTCAATTTAATCAATAAAAGCATGTCGAACGAGTGTTTTTGCTCGTTGGCCGGTATGGCTGTCAGTATGCCAGTGCAAGCCTTTTGAATGACCTCTACGTCTGCGCAACGCTTTCCTTTTATGGGCAAATGCATTTTTCCGAAAAGGCAGCAGTCGCACGGTGCCATATCAGGTGAATACGGGGAGTCGTTAATTCTYAAAATTTGAGTTTTATTCAAATTAACCTCTTTAATGATGTCCTTAGAATGTTGCATACTGATCAATTTTTGGTCGTCAGTCAATTTGTGCGGAACAAACCGTGCACACACCTTTCGTAAGCTAAAATGTTCGGTACCTCATTCCGTTGGAAGGACCAAGTGGAGAAGAACCTGGCTTCACTTGGAATATCTAATTGGCGCCACGTAGCGGAAAGAGAAACGACTGACGCGCTGTTGTTAACTCGGCTAAAATCGCGTAAGCGGTGACTACGCCAATCAAGAAGAAGAAGAAGAAATGTTCGGTCAAAATGCGATAAATCTATGTTTTGGAGATGTTCAATTCCATTTCTATGAATTTTAGTGATGATTTTGGCTGACTTTTGATGAATTCACGGTTCGATGGAGTTTCCGGTGAACACGGATTTTGATTGGCCCACATGTTGATCGTCATTTATGTCCTCACGACCACTTTGAARAYGTTGAAACACTCTSATACGGGATAGACAATCATCGCTATAAACTTGTTTCATYAAATGGAACGTTTCTGTAARAGTTYTACCAATTTTAAAAYAAAATTTAATRTTGRMTCTTTGTTCGAGGCTCGTTTTCGCACCGATAACACAAAAATACTGACACTTAAAACTTAATAACTTCACTTCCAATCGATATATATTCAAAAAGTCCTGTTTACTTTGGAACGCACCTCGTATGTCTACTAAAAATAAATTCATTATCTTTGCATTAAAAAAGGTTTTATGTAGCATAGTTAAAATGTTTCGATTTACGTCAAATATACGATCTTTTATTAGAAAACTAATTGACATTTCGATTTTTATTTCATATTGTTGTTTTTATAGAAACCCTCTTCCTTATTGTCAAAGAAACTGCGAAAGTCGATTTCCACAATATTCTCTTGACAAGAACAGGAATATAAGTTGGACATATAAGCTAACGGAGCTTCTGAGGTGCCACTATCCATTGATGTGCCTGACATTGTAGTGATGTAGTGTAATATTTTATATTTTCTGTTGTCCATTTCTGACGCGTGCCACGCAATACTGATTGCCGAAACCCATATCGTCAATTTACACTGACTTCGACTACTTCTTTGTGGCATCTTCCTTCTTTWCGCAGCACCATCACGAATTATAGCGAAGCTACAAAATTTTCAACTAATTTTTCTGTTACGATTTGTTCTTTTATTCAAAATAGGCCCCAGTTTCAACGATCACCGCTTCATTCAAAAAAAAAAAAAATTTTTCCCCAGTAAACATTAGTTGTGATCTCAGAACAGAAAATAGTCGCAGGGGACAAGATCTGGAGAATACGGTAAATGCAGAAGTTATTCGAAGCCCAATTCAWGGATTTTTGAAATCGTTTTCACTGACTTTTGAAACACTGCATTGTCTTATTGAAAGCGCAATTTATTTTTTATACCCTGAACAGGGTATATTAAGTTTGTCACGAAGTTTGTAACACCCAGTAGGAAGCATCGGAGACACTATAAAGTATATATATGTATAAATGATCAGYATRTTGAGCTGAGTCGATTTAGCCGCGTCCGTCTGTCTGTCCGCCTGTCCTTCTGTCTGTACATATACGAAGTAGTCCCTCAGTTTTTAAGATATCGTTTTGAAATTTTGCAAACGTCATTTTCTCTTCAAGAAGCAGCTCATTTATCGGATCTGCCGATRTCGGACCACTAGAACATGTAGCTGCCATACAAACTGAAAGATCGGAATCAAGTTCTTGTATGGAAAACTTCCTCATTTGACGATATATCTTCACAAAATTTGGTATGAGATATTGTTCATAGAAATAATGTAATATCGGAAGAAATTGTTCARATCGGATTACTATAGCATATAGCTTCCATAAAAACTGGACACATATTTACTAACAGAAATGCTCCTATGAAAGGTAAGCCGAAGTTAACGTTTYTTCTTWTTTTCAAATGCGGTGGTTTTTCGGCGATGTCGTCCTCCAAACAATAATACCAATAGTAGCTGTTGATGGTCCGTTTTTTTCAAGGTAGTCAATAAAAATAATTCCATGCGTATTCCAAAATACAAACGTTATAATCTCGTCTAGCAACTATTGCATTTTTCATCGCTTTGRAGGGGGCTTTGCTCATCAACTCGTCGTTGTTTTTGGGCCAAACTGAACTCGCCCCACATTCACATTGCACAGAACATTGTCGCACCTAAATATTCGTGATTTATATGATAAACACTTTCAGTTGATGTGTTTAGAATGCTTGATGTAGCTATAGTATCTCCAAAAAATTTGACTTTACGGTCATTTAAAATTTTGTAGACTTTTTTCATATGACATTGTTCCGCAGGATCAAGTGCGATCCGTCTTTTCATACAACATCAAGAAAAGTTTTTTCTAAGGGCCTTCCCTTGTCGGAGATGTATGGAATCGGCTTGCAGGTCCTTTGCCAATGTAGCATAGAATCATTAAAGGTAAACACTCCTCAAACAGATGAGACTTTCGAATATTTAAAAGCGAAAAGTCCATTAAAGCTGATCTTTCCTACTGCAATTTATTTTTAAGTCCTTAAGCTCTTGCAATTACGCACACATTTGCGTAACGCTCAAACGTAAGCAAAAGTAATAAAGCCACAAAAAACCGTTAGATGACTAACCATGCGGGCTGTTGCCGATAAATTGGTAAAAATGTGTGGAGGAAAGAAATCCGAATATTAGTAATAACTCGTAGCAATTGAGGCATGTTTTCGGCCACACGAATGTGTTCGTGCAGCAGTGGCATTGTGAATGCACCACGTTGCATGCATAAAAATGACGATGGAGCAGAGCTGAAATTAGAAATATGCCGAGCATGAGGGGAGTGCAAAAATGGCAGTTGGACATCAGATGTAACGAAGCTTTTGTGTGCTGACTTTTACAGTTGCACAATGCAATTGGGCTCAAAGCAATATCGAGCGGTGTACACAAATACAATGCAATATGTAGCGTGTGGCATGTGGCATGTGTGCTCGTAGTTGCGACTAGGTTAGCGGAAGTCGTTTGCTTTCGCAACAAAATCGCCACTGCAATGCCGCACATGCATGTGAAAGACGCTTCCGTCGCACAAAACCCACACACACATAGATAAAGCGTATGCATAAACAGTTCGCACACACATACATACGCGCATGAGCATGCTAGTCAGTTGCATTTCAGAATGGACATTGGTCAGTGAATAATAGACTAGACTTCTTTTCTGAATTTTATTCCTATTGCAGTTCGTTGCTGTTGCTATTTCGTTTTCCTTTTTTTGTTTTTTTAATTTTATTCCTTTCCAAATTTGTGTAGTTCCGTTGCAGCACGCACAACTGTTTTTATATACAGTTATTTTCTACTATGCTCATTCGTTGTTTGAATGTATTTTAGTGATTTTTATATGCCTACATTAAGGTAGTTCTTAAAAGTGGCGTGCAAATTTTTGGATATAATTTTTTAAATCTCATTTCCTATTTTGATGTCGTTTTATTTGAAGTCTTAGCCGATATATTTTTGTAAAAATTTTGAACAACCCTAGTAAAATAAAATATATCTTTTTAGTTATTATTTTTTCTGCCGATACTCCTGAAATATCATTAGTAGTTGAAAATTGTATAAACAAATTTAATTCGTATACGAGAAAATTTTTACCCAATCTGATGGACCCTAACCCCCTTCACAATCAGTATAAAACTTCTGAATGACCTCTCCAACTAATTATTTATCAATTAACGTCTCAAAACCAAATATAAAAAATTTTCTGCATTTCTTAGGTATAACCCTAATGCAGAAAAGTACAATAAAAAATATTCTTTTCAAGCAATATTTGTTATTACGTGGTAGCTGAAAAAAACAATAAATAAACATTGACACCTATGCAGGAATTTTTTCCTGAATTTTGAGGTACACCCTAACTTCTGACAGTCGTAATAAAAACCTTTGAATAACCTCTGCAACTATTTATTTAATTTCCCAAATCAAAAGTAAAAAAATTCAGAATTTCTTGATGGCCACCCTAATGTTAAAATATATGTCATTCTTAGTTTTTCACGCAATACTCGTGCATTTTTACAAAGTAACTAAAAAAATAATTAAAAAACATTGTTGCCAATAGTGAAATTTTTTATTTATATTTTGAGGAACACCCTAACTTCCGACAATTGTAATAAAACTCAATGGATGAGCTCTTTAACTATTTATTTAACAATTAATTGTAAAAAAAAAAAAATAAAAAAAACCATCTTTAGAATTCTTTAAGTGCCACCTTAATGTTGAATATTTAGTCACGTGTGCTTGTTCGCTACATAATAAGCTTGCAACATGCTAACTAAAAAACTGGAAATTCGCCTGAAAACTAAGTAAATTGCATTTGGAATGCCACTCAGTGCTCTTTGACTGCAGTCACTCAACCAGTTCAGTGATTTGAGGGACTAAGCAGCGTTTCTAATGCAAATGTATGCATGTGATAACACACACACATACACAATAGAATCTAAAGTGCATATGCAAAGAATTCCCTTATACGCACACACTCGCACACACATTTTGCCTTTAAATATTTTTTGACTTTCTCGAAAGAGAAAATTGAAAAATTTAAATCTAACTGAAGTGAACTTTGTCTTCTGTCAAGTTGGGCGACTTTAGCTGCCTGTAACGGTCAAGTGCTGCCACAAGCAACAAAAACTGCTAGTGACTGGATTTAAACTTAAAGAATTGCATATATTTAAGTGTGCATGCAAATGAGGAAGAAGAATTCTTAGATTTTCTTGTATTATAGAAAACAAAGAGTGAGAGGTGTAGAGAGCAAGAACATATTTTTAAAACTGTAGAGAATTTTCAGTTCTTTAAAATATAGGTATATTCTTCTACGCATTACTATATATTGGTTAGAACTTTATTTATTCGAGATATTTTTATACTCAAACGTTTTCAAAGAGCTAACGGTT